>NC_055990.1:24801530-24908625 GCF_018446385.1 Zingiber officinale
TCGCTATCCTCTCTTCCATAAACGCTCCCAACCCACCCGTCTAGGTTTTCATTCTCGCCGCTGTTCGTGGCCACCACTTCACAGAAGAGTAAGCCAATCACACCCTTTTAGGTACGCTCTACTCGATTCAATCTAGTTCTGCCATGCTCGATCGGCTTTCTGCTTCGAGAGATTGGCTCTTATTTTCTTCGTGCTCTTGTTTAAGTCTTTCACTGTCTTGCTGGATCTGGTCGGATATTGCGAGGATGGGAAAAACCAACTTGGTTTCGTCTAAACTCAGACCCTAGATTTCCTTTGTTGCTTGTCATACAAACCGGAAGAGGTTAAACAATCTGGTTGAGAATTGAGTGCTTCTTGTTTTTCTTTTCTCACCTTTGATGCTTCTTGTCTGCGAACTCGTGACAAAATTTTGTTGACTACTGCATCGTGCAGACCACAATTAATACCCTTATAATTATCGTACATAGAACACAAATGGATAAACATTTAAAACCCTTTATTATCATCATCTTGTAAGTCCTACTACAGTGCTGTATCCTCTGTTTCTTTTGGTTTCATAAATATCCAAGTTATTGATTTTTGAACATAAATATCCTTCCAAGGTTCAAGAACATACAAACATGCAATTTAGGTGTTTGTCGAAACCATTTGTACTTATGGCTTGAATTTAAAAGTAAAATATGCTTGATACGAAGATGAGCATGATAAACTTCATCAGCCATGTGCAGATTATATATCCAAGATTGTTATTTATTCAATTTATAATGATTTTTAATATATATCATTTTCATTTTATACATGTGAAAATTTGAAATACTCTCAGGGACCTATGAAAGTATAACTTTTATGATAACAAATATGAATTTTCTTGTTTTTAAATGATAAAAATTTTAACTTCCTTTTTTTTCGTTAGAATTGCCATTTTATTTTATTTATTTGTTTTATTTTTAATTTTTTGCAGATTTGGTGGTATCATCAAATCCTTTCAAAAAACTTATAAGATCTTGAGGATTGAACAACCTAGTAATTGCTTATATTGAAAGATGAACCCATATTTTGTTGGCATCTTGGTTCCACTTATAGCTTCATTTGTATTTCGAAGATCAACTAGTGAAAAAAAGCGAGGGCTGCCAGTTGTTGTTGGTGGTGAGCCGGGATATGCAGTTCGCAACCACCGTTTCACATCTCCAATGGAGTCATTTTGGGAAGGGGTCTCAACACTGGCTGATCTTTTTGAGCAATCATGTAAACGATTTCCGTACAAGCCTCTACTTGGATCTCGGAAGCTTGTGGTACGAGAAATGGAAGTGAACCAGGATGGGAGATCCTTTGAGAAACTTCATCTTGGAAACTATGAATGGATCAGTTATGCTCAAGCTTTCAAAACTGTTTGCAGTTTTGCATCTGGTATGTTCCAACTCGGCCACATAAAGAATGAGCGGGTTTCAATATTTGCTGATACCCGAGCTGAATGGTTTATTTCCTTACAGGTGTTTTTCCCCCTTTTATTCTTTTGTGTTTTCCCTTTTTTTTTTTTTTTTTTTTTTTTGGGGACACAAAATTATATAACTCCAACACTCATGTACATTTTTGTCGCTTTCCCTCTCCCCCACCCTTATTACGTATCTGACATGTTCAGTTACCACTATTTATTCTCTGTTTTTTTTTTGCCAGTAGTGCCTTATAAGATTACTTTTTCACTAAATGGAGGGATCATATAGATTATAAGAATATACATCAATATGTAATGTAATATACCAATATAACAAATAGCGAAACTGAAGCTAATAAGTTTAGGTATGAGATTAACATGCTTATTTAATGCAAACACACTTAGGTTTTAAGTTTCTGATTCATGCTCCAATACATGAATAGGTATGATATTTTAATCCAGACTAATTTTACTTGTAAAATTTAAATATGACAAGAGAATCTATTTCTCTGGTCATTTTCTTCTGAGGGTCATCCATCAGCAATCCTAATATCGTTGAATTTTATGTTAAACAGGCTTGCTTTAGGCAGAATATTACAGTTGTTACTATATATGCTTCACTGGGAGAGGAGGCTCTTTGCCACTCGTTAAATGAGGTTTGATTTTTCAAAATGTTCCCATTACAGAGTTTTTCACTATCTATTTGATTATCATGCATGCTGATGTGCAGATTATTAGTAATGCTCTTTTGAGATTCTATTTGCCTTTTGCATTTATCTAGCGTAGATTTTAGTTAGATGTAGTTCTCTACTTCTCTTCTATCTTCTGTGTTAATATTTTGATCTGAAGAATAAAGAGTATTTTTTAAAATCAATATAATTTGTTGATAGATAGTTCAAACTTTTCTTCATGGTTTTGAAAAGAGCCTAAGTGTTTATGATAGGCAACTACACCACATAAAGCTTATGCAATCACCATCTGAAGTTGGCTTCAATATGCAAGATCGCATATGTAGTCTATGTTGTCATTTTTGCAGTTTCTGTTGCTACATATGCGAACATCCAAAAGAAAAACAGACTGTTCTTGTCTGCTCAAACAGTGGCTGAACCAAATCAAATAAAATCAACAACAAACAATAACAACAACAATTAAACCTATCGCACTCGGTGGGATTGATTATATGAATCCTTTTTTGCATTGAGCTGTATCTCCTACTATATCATCATCTATACTTAAATAAATTTAATCTTGTTTCATTGTTGATATACATGCTTGCCATAGTTTCAGATCACCTAACTGGGACATTTATTATTCGTCTAAGTACATGCCTGTATCACCTTAAACGTGTCTCTTAGAGGTTTCCCTCAATAGATGTAACTCCGACTTTCTCTCTAATGCTCTCATTTTTTATTTTGTCCATCCTCGTATGTCCACACATCCACCTTAACATCCTCATATCTGCAACTCTCATCTTTGTTCATGTGCTCGAGTCATAGTCCAACATTTAGCTCCATATAATATAATAGGTTCAACTGCAATTTCCTTTAAGTTTTAGAGGTATTTTACGGTCACATACAACACTTAATACTCTTCTTTATTTCAATCATCTTGTTTGTATTCTATGTAAGATATCTTTTAATCCTTCCATCGTTTTACAAAAATGGTCCTAAATATTTAAAACTCTCGGTTCCGGGCAATTTGCCATCTCCTATCTTAACAATTGTCTCATTACGTGTAATATTGCTAAACTTAAATTCTACTAAGCTTAAAACCTTTACTTTCTAGTGTTTTTCGGTAAGATTTTAGTTTAGTATTTACTCTTTCACGTGTTTCATTTACCAAAAATAATATCATCCGCAAACAACATGAATTACGGTACTGTGTCTTGAATGTGTCAGTAGTTCGTCCATAATTAGTATAAAAAGATAGGGACTTAGAGTTGATCCTTGATGTAGCCCTATCTTTATTGGAAATACTTCAGTTACTCCACCTGAAGTCTTTACTTTGGTTGTTACATTCTTGTACATATTCTTAATTAGTTCAATATATATTACGCTAACACATTTTTTTAGAATTCTTTTAAACTCTATCATAAGTTTTGAATATCATGTGTAGATCTTGTTTTTGCTCCTGATATTTTTTATTTAATTGTAAAAAAAGATGTATAGCTTCTATTGTCGACCTTTTAGGCATGAACCCAAATTGATTTTCGGCCATTGGTCTCCTTAATTTTTTTTTTATTACTTTTTTCCAAAGTTTCTTTGTATGACTCATTAGTTTAATACCCCTATAGTTTGCACAATTTTGTACGTCTGCCTTAATTTTGTACGTCTCCTTGTTCTTATATAAAGGAACTAGAATATTTATCCTCCATTGATTAGACATGTTTTTCGCTTTTAATATTATGTTAAATAATTTTTGTAAGTTATTCAATACCTTGTTTCCCTAGGTATTTCCATATTTCTATCGGAATATCATCTGATCCAACGACTTTTCCATTGTGTATCCCATTTAAAGTTTGTTCTATTTATGAAGTTTAAATTTTACAATAAAAAATTAAATTTCTATGCTCATTTGACCTACTTAAATTACCTAAGTTAAGTTGGTCACCTAAACCTTCATTAAAAATTGATGAAAATACTTCTTCAATCGCTTTTTATTTCTCCATCGCTTACTAGTACCTTATTATATTTATCTTTAATACAATTTATTTGGATAAGATCTTAGCTATTCTATGAATCAAATAAAATCCTTGACTATTATCGAGCAAGGTTGCCATTAATTGTTATCAACATTCTTTTTGGTTGTTTCAGAAATCTAGGTATTGTGTGAATCTAATCATATCAGTAGGATCGGCTGATTGGAAATAGTGGGAAAAAATGAAAAATGGAAAAAGATATCAAATAGAGATTGTCTAATGAATCCAAAGAATAATGTTTCTTATTTTTCATGAAATGTTCTTTAAACTAATATTAAGAAAAAAAAATATTAAACTGTAAAAAATTACAGGATCATCAATATACGATGATTTCTTAGTGGAGCATAAATTGAGGTTTGCTTTTTCAAGAAGTCTCCCTTACAAATAGTTGTTCTTTGTCTCTTGATTATCACACTAGTATGTGACAACTATTTATCATCCTCATTTAGGTTTCTACTTGTCTATTCTCTATTGTATTTCATTACTATTTATTGGTATATAGTTAATAGTTCTCTCATGGTTTAGAAAGGCCTAGATGTTTACCACAAATGACTATATGATATATAGCTCAGGTGATCCTCATATGTGGTTGGCTTCAATATACAGGACATGGCTCCTAACGAGGTGGTAGAGCGAAATATCATAGGAAAAAATGTGATATGATTTATATGATCCCTATATGCAATCTATGTTGTATGTGCATGCTATATTGCCATGTATGTTGTAACAAAATTTAATTTGATGTTCATTCTAACTAGTTTTAAATAAATCAAATCAAATAAATTCCTTAATTATTTGAAAGCATGTCTGCCAATATCATTTCAATATTGATCCCAAATGCTTGAAAACTGTCATATTGGATTAGAAGGATTTGTGGATATAAATTATCAAGAAAAAAAGTTTGTGTAATAAATGAAATAATAAAAGATATTTAAAAATGAATAAATCTTAAGAATTACAAGTACAAGATCATGAATAAGACACCAATTTCTTAGTGGAGGATAAACTAAATTTTTATTATTGGTGTAATCATAGCCTAAATGGTTGAATTTGATTAGATTGTTTTGATGCGGTTGACAAAAGTTTCAAGTTAGACTTAAATTGTTATTAAGAGGTCTTGGTAGATAAGGAAATCCAATAAATGTTTATTAGATGGAAATGTTTGATTAAAAGGTTTTAATAATGAAGTACAACATGTTGACGGATAGAAAAGTCCAAATGCTCAATGGTAGTTGGAGAAAGACCAATATGTGTTGGCGACTAGGTAGATGCAGAAATCTAAAAGATCTTGGTAGTTGGAGAAGCTTAATAGATATTGATAGAAGTCTTAAGAGGCTTTGTAGATACCAAAACCAATAGGTGCTGGTAGGATGCTTGAAAGGCGAGGTTGATCAGAAGCATGCCAAATATCATTGGGGAAGACAAGTGAGTCTTGAGATATTACTAGCGACTATAATCTTAGTTTTTAAAGTTGAATTTTAAGTTATACATGTACCTGATCAAGGAACTGACAAATGAGCTCTTGAGATAAGTCGAGATCTTTGAGCAAATCTAATTGGCTGGTTAGTTGACTGAATAAGAAGTTGAGTTGATTGAAACTGTAAGAAAAATTAAGATTTCTGATATTTGATATGTTTAACTATATTAAGATTGAAGGTTTGATTGTACAATGGTATCTAGATTTATGAAATTTTGAAGCATTTAAGAGAGAGAGAGAGAGATACCAGATTATGGGTGAGAAAAGTAATACCATAGTTTAAGGGGAGACTAGGGTGTAAACGTGCCAAGCCGTTCGCGAGCTATTCGGATCTCGGTTCGAAAAAAAGTTCGCTCAAGTTCGTTTAGAGCCTTGCGAATATGTTTGTTAACATGCTCATTAAGAGACTCTTTATATATATATATATATCACGTGAATTATAAATATATTAATATCTTAATAATTATTATAACTAAATATCTTAAATGAGTTTGAACTAAGCTTGTTTAACTTTTAAACGAGCTATTTTCGAACCAATCTCGATCCGTTCGTGTGCTATTTAATTTCATTACGAATCGAGTGAATCGAACTCGAGCCGAGCTCGAGCTTTAGGGGAAACGATCTGAGCTCGAGCTGCTCGGCTCGGCTCGGTTCAAGTACACCCCTAGGGGAGACTATGGCTCAAGGGAAAGCTATATATATGGTTTGATGATATTTTGGCTAAAGGACCTAAGAAGAGTTATTACTAGTGGATATCTAGTGAATTAGATTGAGACTAAAGGATTTGGATCTCTACTAAGATGGTTGGTGGGTGCATCAACTAGTTTAAGAAAAATGGTTAGTTTATATATTTTCTAGATTTTGTTCATGATAAGAGATCACTTATTGTTGAAATTGCATTGTTAGATATTAATTGATACGATAAACCTTAAATTCTTAATTCCTGATTACTTATTACATTAATTTTAAATGACTATTTTAAAGCATTTTTCAACTTAGTATCATTTTTTTAAAAAATAAGGTTTTATTAAAAATTATTTTTTCCTGATGGATTCCTCTTAGTTACGTATATTTGTAAAATTTCATGATTTTTTAAACTATATGAAATTTTTAACAAATTAATGAATTTGGACTGCTGAACATTGCAATACTCAGTCGACTGAGATAGATAATATTTAGTTGATTGACATTACACTCAGTCGACTGAACGACTGAAGCAGTCAATTAAATGGTTGATTGACATTACGAGAAAATATAAAAACAATGTTTCATATTGAATTTTTAAAATATTTTTACTCTCTTAAAGTTTGACTAGACTCCAAAACTACTAAACTTGATTATTATTACATTTATGTCATATTTAATAATACAATAATAGAAATTTTAGAGGAGAAACATTAAAAAATGGGAGAAAACTATCATATCTTAGGGTGATGTTACTTTAAGTGAGACAGATTTTTTAAATTTATGACTGTTTACATGCTTTAATTAATGTACTTATTTTGTTTGATTTAATAGAAATTTTTTCTCATATTCTAAATTTTTTTTTATATGCGTCTAAAGGGGGAGTAAAAATAAAATTTAAATTAATACCCCAAAAATGGTTAAAGGGGAATTCGTTTTTATCATCCTAAATGAGCTAGAAATTGGGAAAGAAAATAAAATGACCATTCTATTACTTTAAGAGTTTGCCAAACATCAAAAAGGAATAGTGTTGGTGCAACTGTGCACTTTAGCGATTGAGTCCGGCCAAGTTATTTTAATATGAATGGAAAGGCTTAAGGTAGACTTAGCTTGGTATTTTGATGTATTTGACTAGTGTGTAGGTGTAAAAATCTAAAAGACAACTACACCTATGCAGTGATAACTGAACACGTGTTAAGGTTGGAGGTAGGTTAAGTTTGAATGGATATTTGTCTGATAACCATGACTAAAGGGAGATTGTTAGTGCAATTATGGCCCAAGTAGTCGAGTTAGAGAAGGATGTTTTGATGCAGTTAATAAATGGTCTACTTTAAGCTTAGTTTGTTATGTTTGTCAAGTGTACAAGTGCAGAAATTGCAAATGTAGTGGTGAGGCAACAGGTGTTGAGGTTTGAGAAGTCCAAGTAGGGTAAAGGTGATCTAAGTGATAGAAAAGACTAAGAGTTCTTAATAGATGGAGAAGTTCATCAAATGTCATCGGTTGAAAAAAAATCTAAGAGGTTTTAATAGATGAACAAGTCCAATGGGCAATCAGACATTCCAATAATATTTTGGTTGATGGAGAAAGAACAATAGGTGTTGAGGTGTTGGTAGATGCAGAAGTTCAAGAGGTCTTGGTAGATAGAGAACCTCAATAGCTATTGCTAGATGTAAATGCAGAAGACCAACACGTTTTGGTAGGATGCTCAAAACGTCGACGTTGATCAGTTGCACAACATATGCACTTGATGAATGCAAGTGAGTCTTGAGACAATAGGATTGAGTGTAATCTTTGGATGTTTTTGATAAAATTTTACTTAGGATTGTACTTGATAAGTAATTAGTGTTCTAGACTATAATCAACGAATGAGCTCAATCTCGAGTTAACTCATGATCTCTAAGTAAATTCATTAACTGAATAGTCAAATTAACTTGGTAGTTGATCTTAAAGTTAACTTGGTAGTCAATCTTTGACGTTACTCTTGAGAATTGAAGTATTCCATTTCAACTTGATTCATTTGAACAAGAATTTAATGTAGTGAAGTAGTTTGAGTCAATTGAATAGTCCATTGCTAGAAATAAAGTTCTCTGTTTGAATTGAATCGACTGAAATGGAGTTGATTTAATAAAGATTCATTGGAAGGATAAGGTTCGTCGCAACTACCATTTAAGTTGACTAAAAGAGATTGGACCTGACCGGAAATATTATCCACTAGTGTATGAGGTTGCAAATTTACCCTATTGAGTTGGTTGATGTAGATTTGAGTCAATTTAACTAGAATAAAGTCAACTAAAAACCTTATCTATTGGCAGATAAGGTTTCAAACTTATATAGTTGAGTTGACAGACGAAGATTTGAGCCGACTGAAGAGGTATTGTACCAACTGATAAGCATTTTAGTCTACTAGAGAAGTATTTCAGTCGATTAGAGGATATTTGAGTCAATTGGATTCAATAGAGTATGTGTGTTATAATGGTATATCACTATAAATAGTGGTGCAAGGGGACTTTGAAAGAAAACTCTTATACTATAACCTTGGTTTTTGTGTTTCTAAGTGCTTTCAACAACTTGAAATGAGCTTGCGTACTTCTATACTTAAGCTCTTGAAAGCTTCTTCCTATTTTCGAATTGGATTTTTTTATTTTTCTCTTATGGTTAATTTGTTTTATTATTTGAAAAATAAAGTAAAGTTGATTTTTATGAGATTTCTCCACCTCGTTAAAGGAGAAATTCATTATTGTAGGCATGGAGTAGGACTGATATTAATTGGCATTGTTCTTATTTCTTATTTGTGTTATTTCCATTGCATATTTCACTCTAATTGATTCCTAACATGCTTTGAGCCTTACATTTTATACAATAATATTTGATGTGAACCTGAGAAGGATGTCTCAGAAACCCACAACAAATTGAAAGAAAAAACAAGGAAAGTCTAAATTGATAAGATGGATGAACGAACCTTGGTATATGAGATGGAAGACGTTACAACCTTGGGATTTAGGTTGATAAGTCTTTGAACGCCATAAGGGATTGCTTTGATAAGTTTTAATTTAATGAAGAATGAACAAGTAAGAGTCTCACCATACTTTAAATTGAAAATAAGCTAAAAGCTACATGTGTGGCCGCCACCTCCTTTATTTATAGTTTATAGGGCGATCTAAAAATTCTAAAAGGCTAAAAGGAAGCTCATTTAGAAAAGACCTATTTAGAACATAGCTAATTTGGATTCAAGTCATCTTTACAACCCAAATAAAGATAAAAATTGAGCTTAGAACATCTACATTAGTTTCTTTATAATATTTTTAAAATTTAGGGTAAACCATCTACTTTATTAAATTTAGACTACACACTACATTAGCTACCCTAAAATTTTCATTATCTTTATTTTTTTTATTGTTTTCTTATCTTTCTTTTATTTTTTATTAATTTTTCTCTCTCCCTATGTAATATCTACATTTTATTACCCCCAATCCATATTATTTATTTCTCCTCTCTCCCAAATTAAATGATATTTTAATGTTTAGAGAATGAATTTCATTCCCTAAATTTAGAGAAGTACTATTCATGAAATCTAAATTTAAGGAATGGATAGATAGCTGATGCAAAATTTTTTACGTAAAATGTAAAATTTAAGGGAAATTTTGTATTTAGAGAAGTTGATCTGGATGCTCTTACAATTCAAAATCGAGTGGCTAATTAAGCCTAAGGCTTGAATTAACTTGCTCTTAGTTAAATCTGCTTTAATTGTACCTTTGGTTTTAATTCCTTTAATTATCACATTAAATGTTTCCTTCATCTGCTTAGCCTTAGTTCTTGTAATTGGGCTTCCATCTACGATAATGGATCATCAAGAACATCTAGAGTGGATGCTCCTTTTCTTTCTGACCTCCATCATTAGCGTGTTGAGCCGTAACTTGTTCTCCATCTTTGATTCCATCAGGATTCATCCTCAAATCTTCATCACCTACATAGGGAGAAAAATCAGAAACATTGAATGTATCACTCACATATTTACAAGTCAAGTTTGTATATATTATCGTTGATTCGAGCAATTGATCCATCTCCTCGTGGATGCAACTAAGTACAATGTTTAGCAGGGAATCTATCCTTTCTCATATGAACGCAAACCCAATCTCCAAGTTCAGATCACTTTCTTTCGCCCCTTGTTAGCTTGCGTAACATATTGTTCAATCATCTTTTCAATTTACAATTGAACTTTCTCATGTATTTGCCTCATAAGCTCGACTTTTCTTGTACCATTTAAGCTAGTATGCTTAAAGATAGACAAAGGTGACAAATCCAAAGGGGTTAAAGGGTTGAATTAATATAATTTTAACAACAACAACTAAGTCTTATCCTATTAGGTGAGGTCGGCTATATGGATTATTCTATTCCATTGGATTCTATTCCCTACTATATCATCATTTATATTTAAATAATTTTATTACGGCTAACCAAGTCTTTTTTGGTCTTCCTCTTCCTGGTTTGATGAGCATATTTGTCATAGTTTTATATTGCTTAACCAGAGCATTTATTAGCCGTCTATGTTTGTACTATCTTAAACGTGTCAGTTTCCCCTCAATAGATGCAATTTTGACTTTATCTCTAATGCTTTCATTTCTTATTTTGTCTATCCTCGTATGCCCACACATTCACCTTAACATCCTCATCTCCAACTCTCATCTTCTGCTTATGTGTTTGAGTTATAATCCAACATTAAGTTTCATATAACATAGTAGGTCTAATCGTCATTTTGTAGAACTTCCCTTTAAATTTTAGAGGTATTTTAGAATCACATAAAACACCCGACGCCTTTCTCCATTTCAACCATCATGCTTGCATTCTATGTAAGACATCTTTCTCAATCCCTTCATCATTTTATAAAAATGATCCTAAATACTTAAAGTTCTCAATTCTGAATAATTTATTATCTCCTATTTTAACAATTGTCTCATTAAGTCTAATATTGTTAAACTTAAATTCTATATATTCTGTCTTTACTCTACTAAGTCTAAAACCTTTCACTTTTAATGTTTCTTGCCAAGATTCTGGTTTAGCATTTACTCCTTTACGTGTCTCATCTTCCAAAATAATATCATCTGTAAACAACATGCACTACAATACTATGTTTTGAATGTGCTCAGTGAGTTTGTTCATGATTAGTATAAAAAGATAGAGAATCCTTGATTCAACCCTATCTTTATTGAAAATGTTTCAGTTAATTTGCTTGAAGTCTTTACTCTGGTAATTATATATTTATACATATCCTTAATTAGTTCAATATATACTTTGCTAGCATCTCGTTTTTCTAGAATTTTCCATATAATTTCTGGAACTCTAATACCATGTGTAGATCTTGCTTTTGCTCTCGATATTTTTTAATTAATTGCATGAGAAGATGTATTGTTTTTATTTTGATCTTGCTTTTACTCTTTTACAAAGTTTCATAGTATGACTCATTAGTTTAATACCCCTATAGCTTATACAATTTTATACGTCTCATTTGTTCTTATATAAGGGAACTAGAGTACTTTCCCCTCTTGATCAGACATTTTTTCCGTTTTTAATATCATGTTGAATAATTTGACAAGTCATTCAATACTTTGTTTCACTAGACACTTTTATACTTCTATCAGAATACCATGTGGTCTAACGACTTCCATTATATATTTCATTTAAAGCTTTTTGAAGTTTGAATTCTACGATACAAATTTAAATTTCTATACACATTTCACCTACTTAAATTACAACTTAAATCTTCATTAAAAAGTTGATGAAAATACCTTTTCCATCACTCTTATTTCTCCATCATTTATTGGTATCTTATTACATTCATTTTTAATACATTTTGTCCGGATAAGATCTTTTTCACTTTAGATATTTTATAAATATCTTTTCCCTTTCTTTTTTATCCAATTTTTGATATAACCATTAAAATATTTCATTTTTTGCTTCATTCACTGTTTTCTTAGCTTTTTTCTTGGTCATTGTATATTCTTTTTAAAGTTTTCCTCATCCTTACAAACATATAATTTCTTATAGGATGCTCGTTTTTTCTGTACTTGTACTTTCTTATTCCACCATCACGATTCCTTGTGTCTTTGACTTACAGAGTACACTCTTACTATTTTTAACTTTGATACCATGTTGTATTAGAGTCACTGAATATTTTACCTAATGTTTGTACTCTTATCTTCTTAAATATGTTTTGCATTCCATCCTATAACTTTCACCATTTAATTTTAAGAGTCGTGTATATTTTTCTTTTATTGATACTATGATTAAGACGTATATCCAATGCTACTAAACAATGCTGGTAGTTAAGCTTTAGATGACCTTGCAATCTTTACAAATCTTTCTAACTCTATTCCTAACCATAGGAAAGACAATTTCTGATTTATTATTCTCACTTTTGAACGTGATCAAGTGTTCTTATTTTTTTTAAAAAACGTGTTAACTAGTATAAAGTCATACGCTATCACAAAATCTAATATAGTTTTCTCTTCTTCATTTCTTATTCCAAGCCCATAATCCCTTGCGCTCTCTTATATTTCTCATTTTTCACTTCGACATGTTAATTTAGACCGCCTTCTATTAAAATCATTTCATTTGACGAAATATTTTGTAATATTTTATCTAGGTCTTCGAAAATTTTGATTTTGTATCTTTATCTAATCTACTTGAGGTGCATATATGCTAGGGGTGTCAAAAATAAACCTGACCCGACTACCCAACCCGAGTCAACCTGAAAAAAATCAGGTTTGGGTTGGGCATTTTCAGGTTCGGGTTGGAGGGTTTTCGGATTGGGTAATATCAATGTTAGTATGATAATGATGGAGTATTGAGATAAAAGTGAAGAATTATAAGAAAAATAACCAAAAAGAAATCATTTTAAATTGGGTTTTTGGGTTATCCGAGTTGGGTTTGGGTTGATCCGGTTGATTGGGTTCGAGTTCGGGTTTAGAGGTTTTGGGTTGAATTCGGATGGGGTAAAAAAAAAAAAATTCAACCCGACCCGATCCACCCGAATTGACACCTCTAATATATGCTAATTATGATCATAGTTTCTTTCACTATTAGGATCTCGAGAGCTATAATTCTATCCCCTTTTTAATTACTCCTCCTTTAATGAACTATTTAAAAACATATCCACTCCATTTCTTATTTTACTCTTTTTTTGTCTACCATAACTTAAAACCTGAGTTTTTTTTTATTATTTTTGTCTTGTCGCCTACCCATTTTGTCTCTTGTACACATAAAATATTAATTCTTCTCCTAATCATCATATCTACTATCTCCATTGTTTTACCAATGAGAGTTTTTATATTCCTTGTTCTAAATCTTAAACTATTAGTTTTCCTATAATATTTCTTATTCCACCGATGGTGTGAAAACTCTTGTATATTTAGCATTACACCTAAGTTCTTATGGAGATATAACGGGCATTGCTGATACGTTACAGTCAGACCCTACAACGTGAACTCTTGCATATTTAACACTATATCCAAGTTCTAGCGGTCCTTGTGAAGACGTTATAGTCGGATCCTGCAATGCGGTCCTTCCGGGGAACAACTTAACATTAGCACAATAGCTTAATGAATTCATTCATTGAATTAAAGCTGACTAGCAACCTAACACAATCTCGTCCTTTATCCGGGCTTAGGACTGTCATCCGGGCTTGAGACTGGGCATGACAGGGTGATTCGTGGTTGGAGTTATATAATTTCAAAAGGTGGAAAATTAGTAGAATGTACAAATCTATAATAAGCAAATTCAACATGTGGTAAACAATTTTTCCCACCTTTTAAATTCTTTTGAATGATAACTTGCAATAAAGTAGACAACGTTCAATTTGTCCATCTGTTTGTGGATGACAAGTTGTAGAAAACAAAATTTTTGTGCCTAACATTCCCTACATCTTCCAAAAGTAACTTGGGAACTTAGCATCATGATTTGAAACTATCCTCCTAGGCACTCCATGAAGTCGCACGATCTCCCTAAAGAATAGATCAAGAATATAGTTTGAGAAGCTGCATGATCTCCCTAAGAATAGATCACGAATATAGTTAGTATCATGTGTTTTCTTGTAAGGAATAAAATGAGCCATTTTATAAAATCTGTCCATTACCACAAAAATAGAATCCATACCTCGTTTAACTTAGATAATCCTATAACAAAGTCCATGAAAATATCAATCTAAGGTTCACTAGGAATTGGTAAAGGTGCATACAATCCATGAGATAAAGATTTAGATTTTACTTATAATACACTTCTCACAAAACTTGAGTACATATGGTTTCATGTGAGGCCACAAGAAATGCTCAACCAAAACTTTTAAGTTTTTCTTACCGTAAAATGTCCCATAGTCCCCTACCATGAGCCTCTTGGACTAATGATTCTCATCAATGAACAATTAGGTACACACAACCTATTCACCTAAAAAGGAATCCTCATGCCTATAAAACTTCCCAAATGCAACATGTTCACAAACTTGAAATATATTTTCAAAGTCAGGATTATTAGAATATAGATGCTTAATGTATTCAAATTCTAACAATTTAGTATTCAAAGTAGAGAGGTATACCTTTGAGACAAAGCACCTGCAACAGTATTTTTCATACCTTATTTATACTTGATTAGATCACATATGGAAATGATTAAATGAACTTCATCATTTTGCATGACGTCGATTCAATTTTGGCTCTTTAAATGCTTCAACGATTCAACATACAACTTTTCATTTTGCAAAACGAGAACTTTTGTAAATGATTGAGATGTTCCTCTAAGTTTTGCTATAAATCAAGATGTTATCAAAATATACTACTATAAAGTTTCCAATATAAGCACGCAAAATATGATTCATTAATCTCATAAAGGTACTAGGGCTATTGGTTACTGCCTATATGATATGACTAAACATTTGTACAAATCATACCTAATCTTAAAAGTAGTTTTCCATTCATCTCCCTCACGCATGTGAATTTGATGATAACTAGACTTCAAATCAATTTTATAGAAAATACAAAAACTATGTAATTCATCTAGTTTATCATCATTGGCAAAAGGTGATATCGCTCACCCCAAGTGGCCATGCATGCATGGGTGAGGCAACTAGCAGAGCATTCTGTATCCATTGAGAATCAACCCTAGGCTTATATGTGGCAGTGCCACTGCATGAACCACTCCAACCCGTGGGGGCACACTAGTGTATCATCTAATTTAGGAATAGGGTGACTATACTTTACCGTAATCTTGTTGATAGTTCTGCAATTAATGCACATTCGCCAAGTTCCATCTCTTGGGCACATGCAAAACATGAATTGCACAAGGATTCAAACTTTATTGAACATACCCCTTTCTCATCAACTTTTGACTTGTCTTTGAAACTCCCTTATCCTAGGCCGACCGATTAGGATTTATTGCTCTAGGAATGAAATCAATCTGGTGTAATATTCCCTTAAGTGGTGGCAATACATCAAAATCTCATCAAGGAATACATCACCAAATTCCTGCAAAAGAGAGTTAACAACACTAGACAAAATAGGGTTAAGATTGTTAGTGTTGAAACAAGCCTCCTTGTACAAAAGTAAAATAATTGGCTCTTGAGAATGAAAGACTCTTAACCTCTTTTTCTTTTGTATAAAAGCTCCCTTTTTCCTCTCTTGATCTTTAAAATTTTCTTCATTTTCTTTTTCATTCTTTTTTCCACTTCTCTCATCCTCACCTTTTCTTTCTGCACACTCCATTTCTTTTTCACTTTTTCTTCTTTTGTCATTTTTTTCCTTCTCAATCTTTTTTCTCTCACAGTCATTTCATTTTCGATCCTCTATTGATTTTCATAGGAGTTAATGGTACAAGAGTTACAAATTTACCATGCATAATAAAAGAATACTTATTTTTGAACTCATTATGTATGACATGCATTTACACTACATCACAAAGAACCTCATCATGATACCTGCCAATGGAAAATGAAATCAACACTTGTTTATTGACCTTATTTTCCCCACACATTAAATGTTTAGTGGCAGGTAAACTTAATTTCTTAACTAAGACATTGCTAGCTACATTAGTGCAACTTCCTCATCTATAATCATACTACATACCTTGTCTTTAATGTGACAACAAGTATGAAAGCTTCACTTGCACATTTAGAGCACGCCTAGTGATAAGAGCTTCACCTTTAACCCAAATACTCCTCCAAAAAAAACAAAAAAGAACTGGATACTCCTCTCCATAACTTTCCATTAATGGTGGCAAGACACTCTTATCTGACTAACTCTCAATTTCAATATCACTATTTTCTTTCAAAATCATAACTTTTTTGTTTAGATATTGTGATGCAATATGCTCTCTTCCTAAGCACTTAAACATTTAATATCTGTATTTCTCAATGGTTTGATAGGCTTTTTTTACCTTTGACCAAATTAGAATTTGCATCCTTATTCTTAGAAAACTTGATCTTACTCTTAGATGCAATTTTATATCGCTTTTTCTCTAGTAAGATTTCAGGTGGATGAACTAGAACTCTGCACATGCTTGGTTGAACCCTTCCTTTTGAATTGTCTTTCAACTTCCATGGACATATGCACCATATCCCCAAGCTCCATGTAATGTTGCAACTCCACTATATTTGCAATTTTTGGATTCAAGCTTTGCAAAAATTGTGACATGGTTGCTTATCGATCCTCCTCCATGTTGGCCTGAATAATAGAAATATCCATCTCTTATAGTATTCATCCACACTCTTAGACTCTTGGGTTAGACCTTATAGCCGTTGGTATAAATCTCAATAGTAATGTGATGGAATGATACTCTTTCTCATAATAAATTTTATCTCCTCAAGTGTTAATGGATCTCTCAATTTCTTCTCTTGCATAGGACTATTTGATCCTACAAAATAATCGCATAATCAATAAATTTAATAATAGTAAGTTTTACCTTTTTCTCTTAAGACTAGTTGTGGTAATAAAACACTAGTTTCACTTTTTTTTCATACATCAAATATACTTTTGAATCACTTTTACGCGAAAATGAAGGAATTTTCATTTGATATTTCCTATGTTGCTATCAACTTGATCATCCACCCTTCCTCTTTGACCATCAATTCTAGCATTACTAAATCTGCCACGAGAAGTTCTATCATCAATGTTCTCATAAACTCTCCTACCCTCTAGCCACTTAACGGTCAGCTATAAACTGACCCCGTGATTTACCTCCCTTCACATAACTTGAGGATGGGTTGTGAGGTGAGCGTACTCACTTTTTGCTACAATCAATGTCCTTAGAAACACCATCTTTATCATCATTGTCATCACGGTTATGTTGCCTATCACGTTGTGTAGGAATTCCACCAACTTGTCTCCTTTGCAATTAACAACATCTTGTCTCACCAATCTATCTATGAGTTGATTAAATCTAATTTTCATGCGCTCCAAGTGTTGCTTAAAGGCATGCTGATCAACTTATTCTCCAAGCCTTACTTCTTCTTCACTTAAGTAATCTGTTGTCACTCAATCACTTAACTCACTATGGTTAGCTCTTTAAAGAACGTGGAATTGAGGCAATTCTCAATAAGCTTTTGAAAAATTTGAAGGGCATAGAATAATGATTAGGATAAAAAATAGGAATTTAAAGAAGAATACATATAAACTTGAATTAAGTGCCGAAAGAAAATATGCTAGAATTGAATCTAGGCCGAACTTAAAGGAAATGCGGAATTGAATGATAAAAATACTTGAAATAAGTACCGAAAGTAAATTTGTTAAATTTAATCTAAGCAAAACTTAAAGAAAATGTGAAATTGAAAGTTAAAGATATTTGAGATAAGTGTTGAAAGAAAATTTACCAGTATTTAATCTAGGTAGAAAAGGAAATATAGAATTGGAAGATAAAGGGTACAAGTATAAAATAACAAAGATAAAATAAATCTCTCCGCTCCCTCTTTTGGTTCTCTTTTTTCTTCGATTTTCTTTTCTTTTTTAAAATTTCGACCTCCCTTTTTTTCTTGTCTCTCTTTTTTTACGCCAAAATCACAATTTTTTTTTTCTTTTTTTTCCCTTTTTTTTGTTGATAGCAACAAGGGAAATAAGATTTGCTAAAATTGGAATGATAACAATAAATATATGAACAAGATAGATAAAAATTATAACAAAGATTAAAGTACAAGAAGAAAAGGATAACCAAATCGATTTAAAAAGCACCAAAGCTTTGATATATGTTAACCTAAGGAGAGGAATGTCTTATGAACCCATAACAAATTAAAAGAAGAAACAAAGAAAATCTAAATTGATATGATGGATGAAAAGAACTTTGATCCAATGCTTAAGAAAGCATGTTCGTATATGAGATGGAAGATGCCACAACTTTGAGATTTAGGTTGATAAGTCTTTTAACACCACAAGGGATTGCTTGGATAAGTTCTAATTTAGTGAAGAACCAACAAGTGAGAGCCTCACGATGTCTAGATTGAAAATAAACCAAAAACTACATGTGTGGACGCCACCCCCTTTATTTATAGTATTTATAGTTGTATGGTGATCTAAAAACTCTAAAAGGCCAGGAAGCCCATTTTGAAAAAGCCTATGTATACTACATAGCTAATTTGGACTCAAGTCACCTTTACCATCCAAATAAATGTAAAAATTGAGCTTACAATTCAAAATCGTTCCTACTACGTAGAAATGAGACTTAAGTGGCTAAGTAAGTCCATCTAAGGCTTGAATTAGGTTGACTAAGCTACATGATTTACTTTGGTCAAATTTGCTTCAATTGTAGCTTTGGTTTTAACATCTTCAATTAGTATGTTAAATGCTTCCTTCATCTTTTAGCTTTAGCCCTTGTGATTGAGCCTCCATTAATGCATAATGGATCATCAAGAACATCTAGAGTTGGATGCTCTTTTTCTTCCATAGCCTTATCTTGATCCCCATTATTAGCTTGTTGAGCCGCAACTTGTTCTCCATCTTTGACTCCATCAATATTTGAATCAATTTAAATTTTAGGTTTCAACTATTCATCACACCTTCTAACCATGTCAATGATTCTACATTCATCACGAATCCTACACTTATCACCTATTAAAAAAAATCTTTGTCATCATAAAATTAAATGGTGAGGTTGATCTTGCACATGGCTATTGATGCTTCACTTTTCGTAACTCTATTGATATATATTTTTTTATAATCACAATTGGGAGCCAAACTACCATTTAATTTTGGGAATTCCATGACTGTATTTGGGAGTCGATCATTAATAAAATTATCTTCTCTCAACGTTTATAAGAAGGATTCTAAAGTCTAATTTTTAGTTTAACATACTTTGGATACTATACACATTTTTTTGAAGTAGTGTAAGATCCAACAGTTCATTGTTTGAAAATCCAATTTTTGGAAAATCAATGAGTGAGTTTTTAATTTACTTGGGAGTCTTCATTCTTGACAAGAAAGTCTCAGTCAATTAAAGTGATTTTTAAGTCATTTATGTTTTTTTCCTATGCTCTAAGAGTCCATCTATTACTATAAATATGTTGTGCTGGAGTATGGATTTATGAGAGCTTTAGTTTTAAGATTGTGTGATACAATCTGCCTGATGCAGAAGCTTTCTATAACCCTCTCAACTTTCATAAACTAAATTTTAGATTCCTACCACACACATCCTTAAAACTGTGTTGCATTACGTTGGTTAGAACCCAAGTTAATATGTCTACTAGGTTCAGAAAGACGCACTGAGTGAGATAAAATATTCATGTGATAGAATAAGTTGATGGTCTACAAAGGAGAAATATCAGAGGCAAACAAAACAACAACCAATTCAAGAAGGGCTTCCTACAATTTAGCAGCAACATTCCTTTTCTGTGGCCCAGAGGATTCTTTGAAACAAGGAAGATATGGAGTATCACAAAAATCTCGAAGGGGGAGAGTGGACCCTACTCTATTTTATTGACTTGCAAGAATATAAAAATATTTTGATTGCTATTATAGGACAAATGATCATAGAGTATGCTTTGCCTAATAAAGTTCATGGGTTTAGCAAATATATGGTGGAGCGATGTTTAAATAGACATAAGGAGAATGAGGCAAACACCAATTAGCTCATTGTAGGAGAGGAGGCTAAATTATGAGAGGAGTATTTGCCAACAAATTGTTATGATAAACTATGCAATCAACATATCAATTTGAAGTAGCACGAGGCAAACACCAATTAGCTTATTGTAGGAGATGAGGCTAAACTATGAGAGAAGTATTTGCCAACAAATTGTTATGATAAATTATGTGATCAACTTATGATTCTCAATATATATAGAACTTCGATGAATTAAAGACAAGGAGTTATTGTTGAAGATGCTGACAACCACTTAAAGGGAATTATTAAGATAGTCACTTTTACAAGGTTGTCAAATTACATTGGATACGGAGTAGGTATTAAGTTGGTAAAAAGTTTAAAGTTTCATCAATTGGTTAGATGAAAAAAAGTTACATGAAACAAACCATCAAGTGAGAGTTGAACCTATCAATCCATTTAATTGACAGTGTCTCTCAACTGCATTTACAATTACTTAAACCTAAAATCAAGGGTAGCAAATGCTTGTTTGAAGGATGGTAAATGCTTCAAGTAGCAGTTGCCAAACATACCGTATGACATATAATTGTCTTGAAATGGGTGTACATATTGGAGTGGAGCATGAAGATGAAACAAAATAACACAAAGATCTAAGATGCATGTTAAACTTAAGAATGGTGATATGGTTATGTATAAGGCTTGAAGGTTAACCTAAAAGGATTTGCAAGAAATTTAAAGAAAACTGGTCCTTATAAGATTCTAAAGAAAATAAAGTCTAATACTTATATACTTGATTTACCAACAAACACAGCAAAAATGGTATTATTAACATCTGGTGACTGTACCTCATACTGTGAACATGAATAGATTGGCCTCCCTTATGTGCTAGTCACTATTCCAAAGGTTAGTAGCCGTCCGGATTTACCTTCTCCGTGTTGGCCCTGGGACGGGTTGGTGGAGGCGCTGGGGATGAGTGTATTCGTCTTTTTGTCATCGTGAACATGAATAGATTGAAAGAAGAATCAACCATCCGATTGTGCCTTAAAAGGTGGTTCTCTTAAATATATTGTCAAATGGAAGGCGCAATCATTTTGTAAATGTACGTGAACTACAATCTTCTTGTGCTGCATGATATCTTCTTTGCCTTCGTGTATATACCTTATAAACAATATTTCTAAGTTTACTTTCATTAATGTATAAATATTATTAAAGTAATTTTGTGCATGTCCATCAGAACTAGCTTCCAACATAGCAACAATATCCCCATTCCAATGGTAGAGAATTGTCATGTATTTCCTCTTAGGTTTCAAATTGTAATTAACATGTTCTCTCTATGCCTTCTATCCTCTAACAAATGCCAACTAATTTCTTTCATTTTGTGAGGATGAGACAATCTCTTAGAGAACCTGCTATAGGTGTTAGATTTGGACATCCTTTTGTTCAAGTTAATTTTAGTTGAGATTATGGTTTAAAATTTTGTACCGTGCCTGGCGATACGGTTGAAACTTATTTTTATGATACTACTTAACACAAATAACATCTCTCATGTCATTGTGTCAACCATGTTGATGAATATTTTGTTGCGCCAACATTTAATGCCCTTTGATATGCTACAATTTAAGTCAAGATGAATTAAGATTGGTATATTTATTTTTTAATTTGTGCTCATACAAGTTAATGCCATAACTGTATCATTTTAGATGGAACACAAAATCTGAATTAAGTGTATAATTATTTTTTCTTCTTGTGCTTCTTCATCTCCTTCTCCTTCCATCTCTATTTCCAATTTACCACTAGCATTATATATCGGAACATCAACATCATATCAAAACAAAATCATTCTAGTCAAAAATTGAAACTTCAGTGTTTTGAACCTTGGTTTAGATAAGTATTTTTTTTAGGGATGTAGTAACTTAAAGTGTATGAGTTCTACTATACCAATATCGGTCAATCTATAAAAGATAATAATAATATTGCATTAATGAAATTGTAGATTAACAAATTAAGTTAATCAAATATTTACTTATCTGTTTTTGTTTTGGTAGTTTTTTTTTTTTAAATTTTCCTTTCAAGTCTTATGAAGACTTATAATTGTCTATAATTCAGGATCACAGAGTCTTGGGGATGGTAATGGAACCTAGGAAAGTCTAAGTTATGTATATTATAACTTACATGATTCCATTAGATTGGCATTCTTATTTATCACTCGCAGTATTTGTTTCTGTTCTTCCTGTATGATATGGGATTTGAGATAACGTCCGTGCTCCTTGATGATAAACCTGTCTTGCTTAGATTTCTTATAGAAACCACTGTTGCTTTGAAAATCAATAATTGTAGTATATTACTAGAATTTTGATAGTGTGGAAATTTTCTTACTTACCAACGAAAGCTGATCTTCAAACCCACTAAAGCATGAGATCTTCTAAGATCCCTAACTTATGTAGTCATTGCTTTATATATCTAACGTGTATTTTATTCCTACAACTACTATTTGATGATCTGTTTCTTTTCAGCTTTACTTTGAAATTTCCTTCTGCCTTTCTAAATTTCTGCTGGAACAAATACCTAGTTATTGCCTTTTGTGATTGATTCAGACAGAGGTCACAACAGTGATTTGTGGAAATAAGGAACTGAAAAAATTGATTGCTATAAGCGGACAGCTTGACTCTCTAAAACGGGTCATTTATATGGATGAGGATGCTAGTGAGGTTTCATTGGCTAAGAAGATTACCAGTTGGACCATCACCTCATTTATTGAAGTAGAGACTATGGGTATGAAAAAGTCTATTGATGCCGATCTACCCCTTTCTTCAGACATTGCAGTGATAATGTATACCAGCGGAAGTACTGGTCTACCAAAGGTTTGTTGGTATTTCACTCTATTTTATCAAATTTCACTGTTTATTTCTAGATATATATGCAACTTGTAGTTCTAGCTATTTTTTGCTGCACATTTGCTACTTTTGAGGAGTTATCTTTCTTACAAAAAACAATATTCCCACCCTAAACCATAACTATGTATTGACACAAAATAAATCCACTTATTTTTGTATCTCTTATTTACTTTTAATATATCATTTGTGGATAAACAAAGTGGTAAAGTCTTTCCTTAGATCGGTACTTACTAGGTCAAACTATATGAAAATATTAGGTATAATCTAAGAATCATTAGTTAATCAACACCATCGACCAACACTAACGAATAACCAATAACCAATAATGTTGGATATAGGTAATAGAAACATGTAAGAAGGAAAGTTTTGTTTCAAAAATATAGATCGAGGGATGGGCCTCAAGCGAGCATTATAGATGAGCATACATAGAGAGAGTGACAGGCCACAAATAGTATTTGTGGCAGGCGAGTGTTGCAGATGAGCAAGAGGAATTGGGGGAGAGGAACTTGGTTAAATTTTAAATATTCCTAAATAATTAAAATCAAGTTGAGTTTGAACTCATTTGTTCCTAATTATTATGTCTACTTGATAAACTTAACCCTAAATGGACTTTCACTCAACCTTAAAATGTGGATTTTGCTTAGTTAGTTAATTAAAATTTTGTAAAAATAATTTAAAATGCACTAGGAGAGATTAAGAGATATCGCGTGAGTAGGATATGGGACAATTAGAATTCGAAGAGATTAGTGTTGAGCTTCTACTCTTGTGTTTTCTCTTAAGCTTTAGTTTGAGCGACAAGGAACAACTATAATTCAACACCACATTTTGATTAAATAAAATGTATTAATTGAGTTAAGAAATTAATTAATTAATTAAATTTATATTATTTTAATTTATTTCATTGAAATATCATTGAAAATAGTTAGGTGTGCACTAATTGTATCAAATTAGTTTTTAAAAACTCCATCTAATTCAATTTGAAGATACAAAAAAATCAGATTCCAATTTGATTTTATCAAAAAAATTTATATATACAATTTTTTAATTTGATTGTTTCAGTTGAACCCAAGTTTTATATTTTTCATTTTTCTTAAATATTTTATACTTATAAAATTTAATAAATTTAATTACAAAATTTAACTTAAATCTAAAATATAATATTTACATTCAAACATTTGATCTCTTTATTTTTTTGTCGAATTTAATAATTTTAGTTATGTGAATAAAATAAAATGAAATGATAAACTTCTAAACTATTTTACTGCATCTAAGATATTAATTAAAGTCATAAAAAATACAAGAAGTAAAGTGACATTTATTTAACAAAGTTTTTATCGAACCAATTTCAAACAATCATATAGAATTATACAAATATTTTATTTTAAACAAATTACATTCTAAACAATGAAAATATTAAATTTGGAATTTCTCTAATATTGCAAAATTTGAAAGCAAAGCATACCTTATTGATTGAGTAGCAAGCAAGGTCTCATTTTCTTAGTACTCATTTCAATATTCTATTTGCAAAAAATGAATAATATTATAAACGTAAATCATTGTGAAATAAAAGAAAGAAGTTAACAAATTACAAATGAATATGAGATAAAAATTAAAATTTAATTGGTTGTAAATATTTTAAGTCTAGCATGCCACAATATGGTACCGAAATCTATTGTTCCAGTTAAATACTAAAACAGATATAAATAATTAATTATAAAAAGAACATTACAAATAAAAAAAATATGCATTATTTATTAGCAATCTAATTAATTACTAAGTAAATAATTAATTATAATAAAAAGTTAATTAAAAATTATAGCTTGTATTCAAGTAAATTTAATAATTCAATTAAATAAGTAATGGTACTAACACGCTAGGATATGGTACCGAAATCTATTGTTCCAGTTAAATACAAAAACTCTGTATGGTTCGAGATTTTAAACCTTGAAACTAAATCAAATCTTGATTCAATCTGTTTCTGATTTAATTGGGCTTAAATTTATTCAGATTAAATTACATCTTACTTTTAAATAATTAACATTAATTAATTTTCATCTGAATAAGTTAAAGTTGATTTAATATGATTTTCTTGAAGTCTAATTCTGGTTAAATATTTTTTAACTGAGTTAATTAACTTTAAAAAGAGATTTAATTGAATCTGGTTTAAATGGATAAATTTTATTAAACATGATCTTAATGATTTTTTTTGGTTAAATCATAATAAATTAAATTAAATTTGTTCTGATGGGTTCAAATCTGATTTAACTAAATATGATTTTAAATAAATAAATTGAACAAAGTTAGTTAAAATAAATTCGGTCTAATCTAATCTTATTTAATCTATTTTAAATTAAATCTGAATTTTAATACATAGATAATCTTAAATTTGTTAATATAAGTATGATTTAATCTGAGTTTAATGAAATCTGATTTTAGTTTATGAAATTAGATTAATTCAATTAAGTCACATTTAATCTAATGGTAATTAGATCTGATTTAACCAAATTGAATATAACTTAAGCTGATCTTAAGAAGTTAATTAGTTTACAATAGTCAAATAAATAATAAATATGCAATTATTAGAAATTAAAGTATTAAACTATTAGCAAGTATAACTATTAAAAAGTATTAACTATGACAACAAACTCCTTCCCAGATCACTCCTGACCCCCATTCTACTGAACGTGCGATCTGCAATTGCATGATGTTCTGGCTGTCTTTGTACCTCTTCTTCTGCAGACTGCAAACTAGCGATCTCCTCATCATTGATAACTTGTCAACTATGGTGGATGTCCTAGTGAAGCAGTGATATCTTCATAACTTCTTTTGCTCCCAAATTGGTAGAATCAGTCAAATCCTTCTAATTTTTCTGACTCTATCAGTTTCTTCCACAATCTAATCAAATCTAATTTCCGTTGTTTTTTCCCAACATTTGAAAGGATTTTAGAGATGTGTCCCAGAAATCAGTAGGAATCAGATTGTCAAATGCCAAACTGATCCAACTTAGCGAATTTGTATCATTCTTTTCTAAGTTTGCCAACTCTAGTTAATTTTGAAGGGCTGAAAAAATTCATATTTCTATCTAATTAAGTCAATCAGCTGATCATGTAATACACTTATATCACATAATACTTGGTTAGGCTGATCCATGGCAAATCCTTTTAACTTAAAAAACAACAATTGTTAATTAAATTTCTTTCCTCTAGTTATCCTTGTGCCGATTTCATTGTAAATTTGTTAACTTTTTAATCCCAGGGCGTGATGATGACCCATGGTAACCTTCTAGCAACAGTTTCGGCTGTTATGACTATTGTCCCAAATCTTGGCACTAAAGATATTTACATGGCATACCTTCCACTGGCCCATATTCTTGAGTTGGCTGCTGAGGTAAGGGGCTTCAAATTTATGTACCTCTTGATTTACACTGATCCTCATCTTAACATTATATCATTTTTTTAGTTATCTTAATACATTCTTAGACGTCCTATGCAGAATGTTATGGTTGCTGGAGGAAGTTCTATTGGCTATGGGTCACCTTTGACTCTAACAGACACTTCTAACAAAATAAAGAAAGGAACAAAAGGAGATGCTTCAGAGTTGAGACCTACACTAATGACTGCGGTGCCTGCCATCCTTGATCGTGTCCGTGATGGAGTACGGAAAAAGGTATTAGAATTTCCATGCATTAGATATCTTCAGTTTATTGACATGATTTTGTGTGATGAATCATAATGCAATATAATCCTACTTCTTGACTTCAGGTAGATACTACAGGAGGGTTATCCAAGAAACTTTTTGATTTGGCATATGGTCGTAGGTTGGCAGCCATTAATGGCAGTTGGATGGGTGCATGGGGTTTTGAGAAGGTTGCATGGGATCTTCTTGTCTTCAAAAAGGTTCGATCTGTATTAGGAGGTCGCATACGCTTCCTTCTCTCTGGTGGGGCTCCTTTATCTGGTGATACTCAAAGATTTATTAACATATGTCTCGGGTCAGTATACTATTTCATTCTATTTCTCAATGAACTGAACTTGTATGTCATTATTTGAGCTTATATAAGTTCATGCAAACTATTTCTCAAAATATTGTTTAATGCTAAGTGTGTAGATCTCTCAAATGGTGCACTCTTTGTTCTCTCTCTCTTTGGTCACTTATTTTTCTATCTTAAAGCTTGACTATGATTCACACAATATCTCTCATCCTTATTTGGAACTAATGTGGGTTATGATATTTGATTTTGTCTCAATTATATATTAATAAGATGGTGCTAACTGCGTAGGCTGTGAATAAGTGGAGTAAAATATGCTAAATCATTCAGAAGAAAAGTCAGAACATTTATGGTAAGTTTGATTGATGTAATGGAACAAACATAAATAAAATAACTATTCCTAAGAAACTAAATAAACAAGAATTAAAATAGTAATGATCATTCAATTAGTTTGATTCAAAGAAACACAGACAATGAATAACTATTTTGTGTTCATTCGGTAAGGATGTAAGTTAGGTAATAGTTTCCATAATGAAAAATAAATCTATTTAAAAACTTTGTTTGATTCATTTAGCTTGCAAGATCTTTTCGCTTGCTAATTCAATAGGTACTAAACCTACCGCCCTAGACTTGTCTAATTGACATGAACAAATGCCATTGGCTTGACACTATCCAACTTATCCTTCAGTCAGCATTATTGACCCACTCCCTCCACTTGGCATGTCTCAAATGGTCAGCTTCCTCAACCTGATAGCTTCTAATAGCTCCTTGACCTGATTGACTCATCTTGCATGATTGTCTTGTGCAGGGATCAAGGTTTAAAATCTCGACCCGTGTTGAGGTTTCAATTCGGACTGGAACGATACGGTTTCAGTACCGTGCCGTACTGTGTCGGTATGGTTTCAATATTTTTTTAATATAAATATATAAACTAAAAATTAAAAATTAATTTAAATATTTAAAAACAAAAAAAAATATATATACTGAATTAATAGGATATTTTTTATTAGAGTTTAATTAAGATTATTTTTAAATTATACCAACTAAAGCTAGGAGTTGATTGAACATACTAACATAAGTTTTTTAATTAAAAGCACTATATCCATTCTGCCTTTGTCATTGCTCCGCGCCAGCGAATGTGAGCCCATCATGAGGCCCGCACGTGGCCTCCGTGCTCTGCGGGGCCTGTGACGCTCGAACGTGTCCTTCGCGATGTGCATGCGACACCTCCGAGCCGTGGTACCTCGGGTGTGCCAATGCCGATTTCAGTCAGCAAGCAGAATGAATTTTTTTTTGTCCGTGCCGGGCAACATGGCACGATATTTGAAACCGTGGCAGGGACAACTATCGATGAATAATGTCATATAAGTCATTTTTGAAAATAAATTCCTCCGAAGATTATCCCCATATCTATAATTCTATTTGATAACATATAACAAAAATGGAAAGAACATCATCAGCTAGCATTCCCTCGTGTTTTGAGCCCAATCTTGAATTTTCTCCCTCATTTCAACCATTGAAACATCAATGTATAGCCCTTTACAAAACAAGACATTTTTAATCTTTAAATTCATTGGTTATCCTATTAAAATGATGCATAAGAGATGATATACAAGGAAATTATCCACCTTGTAGAAAACCTCCAATACACGACCAATTTACCCCCAAAAATACCACTACATTCCTTGAAATAAAAAACAAAGACTATACTAAGATCTACACTTGATTCCACACTAATTGAACATTAATCACATCAACAAAAAGCTTATCATCACAACAAGGGAGGTTGATGGATTATCAAGCCTTCCTATATCATAATGTAACATGAGAAAACTTATCAATGGGAGATCTGGTGATCACAATTCAAAGAGGGCTTCTGGAATCTTTCCACAGCCATTGCCCTAGATTGATAAAGGCTGCTCAACATTGCAAACAATGAGAACCCCAACACCCAAAGATTTATTAATATGTCCCAGCTTAGTAAAATACTCCATTATTTTTCTCAATAACTGCTAGTATTTGAGCTTATATAAGTGTTTATGCAATTTTTCTCAAAATATTGTTGAATGTCAAGCATGCAGATCTCTCAAATGATGTTCCTTTAGATCTCTCTTTCATCAACTATTTTCTTGTTGTCGATTCTTGACTATGGTTCCAACATAATCTCCTTATTTTGGAGCCTTAATATAGTTTGTAGATCGTAATTATATTTGACATCATAATGAAATCATATTTCAAATCATTATATAAATTTAAGTCATTATTATTTATTACTAACTCAGCAATATTGTTGATTAACAGATAAATTAGCGAACCAATTTCACACTATTTAATATGTGAATCAATTAGTTAAGTGGATTAACAATCAGAAAAGTATTTGTTCTTGACTTGCGTGATAATGGAACAAAAAATATTCATCTTCAATTTTAGCAGGTCAATTATCATTTCTGCTATTTATTTTGGTAAATTGTTTAAATCAAACTCAATTGTTCTATTTTTTGCTACTGTACTGATGTTTTTCGTTCATGATGTGCAAGGGGTAATTGTTTTTGATAGTGTCTCTAATCATTCCCATTTTATTATATATATAATGTACTAGAAACCAGCTGCAATTTTTGTGGTGTTAATTAACTTGAACCTGTAATTCATGATGCTTGTTGCCTCATCATATTATGATGCATATAGTTTGTCTTCCTTTGATTATTGCATGTGTTATTGATCTTGTGGAAGATTTCCAGGTCACCGATAGGGCAAGGGTATGGTCTGACTGAAACTTGTGCCGGTGGAACATTTTCAGAATATGATGACACGTCTGTTGGGCGTGTTGGTGCTCCACTACCATGTTCATATGTGAAGGTAGAAGAATGTTCTCTTTCAATTTTAGAAGCGAAACATTAGGTGCCTTGCTTGCTTATTTTCATGTAGATCAATGTATTCTTGCAATTCATATATTTATCATGAGATGGTGAGACTAACCAAGATATGTGGTTGCAATTCCAAGATAATGTAGTTTCTGGGAATTGCCAAAATGATGAAACCTATACTTATGACATTTGTTTATGCAAATCTCTTTCATCAAATTCTGCTATACTTGTGAAATGTGTTAATGCTGTTTTTTTGTTTATATTCTCTTCCATATAGCTATTTAACACCTTCAGTCATTCCTTGTTAAATTTGTTTCCTGTTCTTGTTTATATTTTTTATATTTCATTTCAACTCTCAGCTTACTTCAATATTGATATAATTGATGTGCATGGATGGTTATCCTTCAAACCAGAATTTCAACTTTACTATCATTTTGATTATTGGAGAATTTTATTAGTAAATGTAAAGAACTCAAACAATGAATTTCTTTTTTGTACCACGAGAGATTCCTGACATTCAGAAAAAGGCTGCTACCATGACATCTTCTGCAGCCAAATTGAACCAAGTTAATATTTTATTAAGATCTCCAATATTAATACTTCATATGCTTGCCAGAAATAGGATTCCTCTTTAACGCAACAAATTTTATTTGATGGTGCAGACACATTGCTTGGACCCAATGTTATGAGTCTATCCATTATTTTTCTTTTGCATTGTTGCCTTTGAAGATTAGAGTAGTATTTTATGCTAGTCTTTTGAGATATACCTATGTGCAAATGAGTTTTTTTTTAAAATTTTTTGATCCAACTAACAGTAAATTATCTTTTTGAATTAGTTAATTGACTGGACCGAAGGTGGATATCTAATCACAGATTCACCGATGCCTAGAGGGGAGATTGTTATTGGGGGTCCAAATGTTACTCCTGGGTATTTCAAGAATGAGGAGAAAACAAATGAAGTTTACAAGGTTGCTAAATTGCAGCATTTCATCTAGTTTTAAGTTTGCATTATTTTTGAACCTATTGGTTATCATATTTTTCATCCCAAAAAAGGTTGATGAGAGAGGTATCCGATGGTTTTACACTGGTGACATTGGAAGGTTCCATCTGGATGGTTGTCTAGAGATCATTGATCGTAAAAAGGACATAGTGAAACTTCAGCATGGTGAATATGTCTCTCTTGGAAAGGTAGGAATATGCACGCCTATTTATCTGTTCTTTTTCTTGGTTTAGCTGACTAATTTTTTATTTCATAGGTTGAGGCAGCTTTGATTCAAAGCCCCTATGTGGATAACATCATGGTGTATGCTGATCCTTTTCATGCGTATTGTGTTGCACTTGTTGTTGCCGCACAACAGGGTTTGGAACAATGGGCTTCGAAAGAAGGAATTAGTTACAGTGATCTTGTGGAATTGTGCCAAAAGGAGGAAACAGTGAAACAAGTGCAAGAATCATTATTTAAGGTATCCTTTATTTGTTAAAATTATCTTTAGATGATATTAGTTCAAGACCAGAAAAAATGCCCCTTGTATGCCTCATGAATATGTGAGTTCGTCTTGCTAGCATTCATAATTGTTAGATCCTCTGAAAATATTTCTTTAGCATTTCTAGTCATTTTTAGTACTGCATCATCCTCTCTTGGCTTCCTTTTTTGTCATAAATAAGTAAACAATTTTGTCAAGGCATTCTTTCTTAGAGTCGTATGCTTCTAGAACCAGTCCTCAAATTAGAATTAAAATAATTGTTTTCTTGTTCATATTGACTTTTTAAAGCTTATTGCCCTTCCACTTGTATGATACTTGAGTTTTCAAATATCCGCCAGATGGAAGCCAACCCAATCATTGATCAAATGACACATCTGAAACTTCAAATTCTGATATGAGTGCCAACTTAGACTTTAAGTTTTAGAGATAGTTTATGTTTTATAAAAGTTATGATCTTAGGATGCATTAACTGATAGTAGGTTGTTCATTTGACAGGCGGCCAAACAAGCACGATTGGAGAAATTTGAGATCCCAGCTAAGATCAAGTTGATTTCTGAACCATGGACTCCTGAGTCCGGTCTTGTCACTGCTGCACTAAAACTCAAGAGAGAAGTTTTAAGGAAAACATATGCTGATGACCTTGCAAAGTTATATGCTTGAATCTGAATTATTTTTGCTTCTTTAGTTCTATTAAGACACAATGAGCTTGAGCATGTTCAGAGTGGTTTCCCCACACAAATTGTGATCATTAGATAAACTAGCTGATGAATTCATAAGCTGGATGAAGATTAATGAATTGACTGTCTTTTCCTTGTTTCGATTTTTCTTGCCCATTTATATTGTCAAAATCCTAACAGGGTGCATGCTTTTGCTAGTGATGCATGTCAGATCCGTTTCCCTCCCCCGATTGTCATAGTAGTTTGATATAGTCAAACTAAAATATGTAATTTTACTATAGCTCCATCCTCAATAGAACGTCGAGTATAAATCAGTGGCAAAAGGCGAAGTTGCTCGCTCTCAGTGTTTCCGTTGCACCTGATCTCAGGTCATCATGAGGGAGTTAAATTACGACAGTTGAGAGGATAAGTGGTGGTTGGGTGAGGTGCACAGGGTTCGGGGATTTACGTCCTGACAATCTTATAGTTTGATCCCGCGTTTTCAAGTGGCAAACAAATTATCACTTATCATCTCGGATGATTTGTGGGGTCTGTCGAGTAGAAATCAATGGGCAAAAGGCGATAACGCTTGCCCCCAGCACCCCCGTGGACCTTGCCCAAGGCTATCACGAGGGGGGTTAATCACGGTAGCTGAAGGAGTTAAAGGCGCAGTGAGCTGAGGGACACGGGGATAAGGGATTTACGCCCTTGCTGCCGTCGCGATTCGAATCCACGTTCTCATTGGGCAAACTTCTACGTCCTAACCCCTTCGGATAACCCCGTGGGGCTCTGTCGAGTAGAAATCAAGTTATTATAGAAGATGGTGGGGATCAGGTTAGGTCTGGTGGAAGTGTATTGAGTTTGATTGAAAAGGAGAGTACATAATTAGAGGAAAAATGAATGTTGGATTAATCTTGGCTGCAAGAGTTCAGGTGCAATTAGGTTGCACGGGGTGACAACTATTTTAAGCTACATGGGTTTGAGATGGGAGTATTATGTGACTTAGATACATGTTCGCGATAAGTTGTAGTTGCCTAGCGCGCTGTAGTGTAGTATGTCTTGTATTTTCGAAATGTCAATTTTCATGTCGCTTAGTTGAATGATGGTCACTAAATCAACAAATGATAGTTTCGAAATGAAAGCTATAAAAGGATTCAAAGGGCTGCAAAGATACAATAATAATTAGAGCAAAAATACCGATTTGCCGTCTCCATTCAAAATCTTTTATTGTTTTGCTTTTCTGTAGTTATTTTATTTGTAATTGTTGATTATTATAAAAGGTTTTTCCATCTCTAATCCTTATCTAAAATAGAGAAAGTGCATCGTGTGCATAGACCGTGGATATAGACTTTAGACAGTATAGCGGTTTTTCTATGTAAAAATTTTGATGTGTACTTTTATGTTCTTTATTTTCTATGTAATAATTTCTTAAAGGTATTCACTCCCCTCTATCACACTATAACAATCAATCTAAACTGCCTTTCCAGTTCGATAATGACAACTCAATTGATAGTTAACGTTCCTTATTTCTATTTGTTTGCCATTTTAATGTTCTTTTGGCCACATTGACTTTGTCTTCTTGTCTAGATTTTTCATTGTTCTCGGTCGTAAATAACCTAATGTGATATCATTTGGTTGAATTTTGTTATGATTGCTTATGATACTTCCTTTAATATTTTGTATGAGTGATCTTAGCACATGGTTGCACCTTTGGGTTTCGGGTTAGATTGGTGTTAAGATCACCTTAGTTACTTACCGTTGTAAACGAGGAACAGAGGAAAAGCGAATTAGGATGAAAGTTAGGGTGCGAGCAAAATCATACCTTCATTGAAACTTTTGAATTCTCTTCCTTGTCTTCTTTGATCCTTTGAGCCCTAGGTCACCTTTTTTCGATTTTCTCATTTGTTCGTTTGAGTCGATGGCATTTTAGATTGGTGACTGGTTATTTTGGTGCTGTTAAAATGACCTTGTATAGTATTTTCTTACTTGTCCCCCCAATGAAAGAATTGTCCCATGATTATCGGTCTTTTGTGATTGTTCTTTTTCTAGTTTCTATATTTTGAAAAAGAATTTCTTCCGCTTTTGTGGGGGTGACATATTCAGTTATTTAAAATCAACATATTCATATCAATGTTTTAAAATTTTGATAAATTACTCAACCATGTAATTAAAGTTGAGTATTATTTAAATCTACTAGGTAACTTTCTAAATTACCATATCACATACTTTAATAAAATTTTTTATTAGTATTTAAAAAATTATTGTTCTCAATAAGACAAATGAAAATTATGTTTGAAGTCGTAGATATAATCAATAGCACTAGACGAACATATAGAATCTGATTTTACGTCATTTCGAGCTTTTTAACTCTATCAGTCGATTTTAGTCAGATTTTTAATTGATTGTTATATTGTAATAATCAATTCAAACACATTCATGTTTACAAAATTATCACTCTCAATATGACTATGAAAATGATATTTGAGAGTATCGATATAACCAGGAAACTAAACGAACACATAAGACCTGGTTCGATGTCATTCCAAGCTCTCTAGGTCCATAAATCAATTTTGACTTAAACCGGCCTGATGGACCTAGATAGCTCGTAATGACATGGAACAAAGTCCTATGTGCTCGTCTAGTTCTCATGATTATATTCATGCTCTCAAACATCATTTCCACATACTATATTGAGAGCAATAATTTTTTAAATATGAATCAGATTTTTTAATGAATTGTTATAGGATAGCAATACGTTATTATAGCTAGGCACAAGTGAATGGATAGGGGCAAAATGGGTATGAGATACGTGATTTAATAATTTTAAAAGTTATTACCATGATTGGGATAATATCCTAAATTGATTGGTATACTGTAATAATTAATTAAAAATTTTTATTAGTGTTTAAAAAATTATTGTTCTCAATAAGACAAATGAAAATTATATTTGAAGTCGTAGATGTAATAAATAGAATTAGACGAACATATAGAATTTGATTTTACGTCATTTTGAGCTTTTTAATTCTATCAATCGATTTTGGTCAGATTTTTAATTGATTGTTATAGTGTAACAATCAATTTGAACACATTCGTGTTTAAAAAATTATCGCTCTCAATATGACGTATGAAAATGATATTTGAGAGTATCGATATAACCAGGAAACTAAATGAACACATAAGACCTGATTCGATGACATTTCAAGCTCTCTAGGTCTATCAATCAGTTTTGACTGAAACTAGCCTGATGGACCTAGATAGCTCGTAATGACATGGAACAAGTCCTATGTGTTCGTCTAGTTCTCATGATTATATTCATGCTTTCAAATATCATTTCCACATACTATATTGAGAGCAATAATTTTTAAATATGAATCAGATTTTTTAATTGATTGTTACAGTATGGCAATACGTTATTCTAGACAGAAGTGAATGCATAAGGACAAAATGAGTATGAGACATGTGATTTGATAATTTTAAAAGTTATTACCATGATTGGGATAATACGCAACTACTATGTTATTCTATAATTTGCTATTAAAATGATTAATTAGATTAGGTAATGTCTAATCTGAGATGACTGATTTAGTCTCACGAAAGTTTTTTATCGGCCACTTAAATAAATCAGGAAACACTTATGGTTGACGATACAGAAGCTCAATATCCATTACTTGTAAGTCTTATTTAGAAAAAAATCTTTATAAATAACTCGTAGTTAGAATTGAACAGTATCCATTACCTGTAAGTCTTATTTGGAAAAAAAATCTTTATAAATAAGTCGTAGTTAGAATTGAACAGTATGTATATGAGAGTAAGGATGTAAATGAGCCGAACCGAGCCGAACAGTATTAGGCTCAAGCTCGGCTCGTTTAAGTTATATTCGGGCTCGAGCTCAGCTCGAGCTCGAATCGAGCTTTTATCACAAGGCTCGAGCTTGACTCGTTTTAGAATTATCAAGCTCGCGAAGAGTTCGAGCTCGGCTCGTTATTAGCTCGATTATCAAAGTTAACAAGCCTAACTCGTTAAGCGAGCTCGGGCTCGTTTAGAGCTCGTTTTTGACTCATTTTAGAGCTCATTTTTGGCTGATTTTAAAGCTCATTTTAAGGCTCGTTTTAGAGCTCATTTTTTTGGTTCGTTTTAGAGCTCATTTTTTTGGCTCGGTTTAAGGCTCATTTTTTTTGGCTCGCGAGCCTATAAACGAACATGTTCGCGAGTTCACAAGCCGAATATCCTTAAGCTCGAGCTTGGCTCGATAAAACTGTCGAGCTCGAGCTCAGCTCGATAAGATAAATGAACGAACTCGAACGAGCTTTTTACCTAATCAAACTCGAATAGCTCACGAACCGTTTAGTTCATTTACATCCCTATATGAGAGATAACTAAACATTTTTATCGCTTTACCATTAGAAATTGGCCAACATCACCCGATTCAACCAGGAACCTACCACTCAAGCGGTCCAATTCTAGGCAAAATTGATTTTCTTATAAACCTGGTTAAACCAAATAAATTGGCTAAAAATACCAAAATCGGATCAAGCTCGATTTTTTCCTTTTTTTTTTTTCTTTTTCACAAAAAAAATGTAAAAAACATTTTGGTTCCATATATTATAAAAAAATAATTAAAATTGCACATTTCAGCTATCCATTATGACAAAAGGTAAATACGCTCGTCCCCAGTGTCCCTGTCAATCTGTCTCAGGATCAATACAGAAAAGATAAATCACGAACAGTTTCTAGCCTTTGGAATAGTGACTAGCACATAAGGGAGGTATTTATCTTGACTTTGCCGAGATTCGAACCCTAAATCTCATGATGACAACATTTTATGCGCTAACCACTAGACTCATCCGAGGAGAGATATTTCAGCTATCCATGCAAACACGGTAATTGACACACAAATCAATGAATCATTCAATTTCCTAATTATTACAAAATTCGAATTTTCTCGATCAACATTTCCTTTTCAACTGGATTTTTAATTTTTTTTTCCCCTATACATCGAGAATCTAGATGCCAACAATTTAGCGCCTGTCGTTACCACTAGGGGTGGGCATAATTCGGTTCAAACCGGAAAAACCGACCGAACCGAAAATTTTCGGTTCTTTTTTTCGATTTTTTCGGGGTTTCGGCCGGTTTCGGTTTAAGTTTTTAAAAATTCGGTTATTCGGTTCGGTTTCCGGTTTTGACTCCCAAAAAACCGAAAAAATCGAACTGACCGTATTATACTTAAAACATTATTTTTATGGATATTGGATCATACAAGTGGATTAGTTTCTAATCATTTATAATATAATAGCATAATCAAATTATATATTATATTTACTTATTGTTACCGGATAACAAAATTTTAGTATTACTTTAAATTCATAATTATTTTAATAAATTGATAGTTTTTCTTGGTCTCTAAACTAATATTTGTAGTAGCACAAAATCAATTTAATTCATTGTATAAACTGTATATAACCGACCGTATAAACCGGACCGTATTACAATAAAAACCGAACCGAACCGTAATAAAATGGTTTGGTTTTGGATCAAAAATCTTTAAAACCGAAACCGAAAAAATAAAACCATAGTAAGGTAAAACCGGACCAAACCGGCCGATGCCCACCCCTAGTTACCACAAATGAAGCAAGAGGTGAGACGGGTAAGGCATACCATGGAGTTTACCAATATCTCTGTTTTTAAGTTAATTTAGTGGGAGATGAATAATAATAATAATAATAATAATAATAATAATAATAATAATAATAATAATATCGACATTAGACTTACATAAATGGAGGGGTTTTGGAGGATATTTTATTAATTATAATTTATATATATAATTTTTAAAATATAAAGGTACTATAGTAATTTTATATAAAAATATTTAAGGGGGGCAACTGCCCCCTTACCTCTTAGTGTAGCCGCCCCTAGTTCTAATATGCTGCACATCTTGACTGTGCATGTTTGTGGGTGATTGAGTGAGATTTCGAGTGCATGTTTGTGGGTGATTGAGTGAGATTTCGGGTGCTTGGTCACTTTCGGGAGCCCCAAGTACTCGATATTAACTCAGGGTGTTTAGAAGTGATCCAGATGTCCAGAATTCCACTCAGTCCCTCACAAGTGTGCACAATTAGGGTGTGCAATATATATAACTCAGGGTGTTCGGAAGTGATCCAGATGTCCAGAATCCCACTCAGTCTCTCACAAGTGCACACAATTAGGGTGTGCAATATATATATATACACACACGTGCATCGCCCATGCTATCAGATCTCTCTCTCTATAATTTTTTTTTTTTACCCTACACACTCATTCGATGCACACTCTTGGGCGATTCTCACATGTCCATGTACCTGGACATGTGAGAGTCTCCTAAGAGTGTGCACCGAATGGATGTGTAGGATATCAGAGTCCATAAAACTTACTAGGATAAGTAGTATTATTAAACCAGACAAAAAAACAAGCGGTAAAAATCAAATATAGATAAAACACCGAAATTATAAGACAAGTAAGCCTCTCCGGACCATAAAATGCATGGCAAGCCCATGAAAAGGATTTGGTTAAGATATGCCAAATTACACCAAGTATATAAATGACACCTAACCATACATGTCCTCTAATCATATCTTCTAAATCGTCTACACAAAAAATCCTTCCTTCTCCCCCAAAAGGAGATTTCAGTAAATAACCAAATATGACACTTGGACTAAAGGCCAAGTTCTCCCAAAACACCCACACACACACTAGGTATCAATGCTCCCAAAATAAAGAGTCTCGAGTACTAGAAGAAAAGCACCTACACCTAACAAAATTAAGTGAATATCCAAAATGATAGTCATTTTATTTCTATCTTTCCATACATAATCGAAAAATGGAAAAGATTCTTCAAGAGTCTCGGACCCAAGAAGCACATGATACATGGGCGGATCTAGGTGAGGACTGGAGGGGGCTGACGCCCTCGCCAAGATTTGTCGGAGAAAGAGCTAAAGAGAGTCAGTGGCATGAGAAGTTCAACGTCCTGCGTGAGAAGTTCGACATCCAAAAGCCAGAGGATAGAAACAGAAGTGGAAGAAGGTTTTCATCTATGTTTTTTATTTTTTTTATAAATAAAATGTATAGGCCTCATTATACAGCCCAAATGCCCAATAGGTCATCTATATATTTTTTTTTGACCTTCGTCAGTTCGTTGCAATTGCGGCTCTCCCTTTTCGCTACTTCGCCTCAACAGTCAGCAGTCAGCACTCTGTTCCACCGTCCACCATTCGTGTTCTATCGTCCCCTGTCTGTCGGTTCGCCGCCCACCAGTTTGACGCCCGCTGGTCCGCCGCCCGCCGACTGCAACAATCACCCACTAGGTTTGCCGCCCATCAACTGCAGTAGGTGCCCACTAGGTCCGCCGCCTCCCTCTCTGGTTTTATTCTCTACTTTTATTTTTTTTCCTTGTGTTGATTCCGTTGTTTGTCAGTCTGTCGCCCACCAGTCTGTCGCCAACCAGTCCTGGGTCCGTCGGTCCGCCACCCGCCAACTGCAGTAGCCGCCCACTAGGTCCGCAATCTCCCTCTCTTGTTTCACACACACCAGGTATCAATGCCCCCAAAATAAAGAGTTTTGAATACTAGAAGAAAAGCACCTACACCTAACAAAATTAAGTGAATATCCAAAATGATAGTCATTTTATTTCCATCTTTCCATACATAACCGAAAAATGGAAAAGATTCTTCAAGAGTCTTGGGCCCAAGAAGCGCATGATACATGGGCGGATCTAGGCGAGGGTTGGAGGGGGTTGAAGCCATCACCAAGATTTTCCGGAGAAAGAGCTAAAGAGGAGTTCGTGGCATGAGAAGTTCGGCGTCCGACATGAGAAGTTCGGCATCCGAAAGCCACAAGACAGAAACGTAAGTGGAAGAAGGTTTTCATCCATGTTTTTTAATTTTTTTTTATAAATAAAATGTATAGGCCTCACTTTACAGCCCAAGCCCAAATGCCCAATAGGTCATCTATAATTTTTTTTACCCTTCGTCAGTTTGTTGCAATTGCGGCTCTCCCTCTTCGCTACTCTACCTTAGCAGTTAACAGTCAGCAGTCAGCACTTTGTTCCGCTATCCACCATTCGCGTTCTATCGTCCCCTGTCTGTCGGTCCGCCGCCCACCAATTCGACGCCCGCCAGTCCGCCGCTCACCGACTGCAATAGTCACCCACTAGGTCCTCGGTTCGCTGCCTCCCTCTCTCATTTTTTCTCTACTTTAATTTTATTTTCTTGTGTTGATTTTGCTGTCTACCGGTCTGTCGTCGACCAGTCTGCCGCTCGCCAACTGCAACAACCGCCCACTAGGTCTGTCGTCTCCCTCTCTATTTTTTTTCTCTACTTTTTTTTTTCTTGTGTTGATTTCGCTGTCTGTCGGTCAGCCACCCACTAGTCTGCCGCCGACCAGTCCTAGGCCCGTCGGTCCGCCACCCGCCAACTGCAGCAGTCGCTCACTAAGTCCGCGGCCTCCCTCTCTTGTTTCACACACACCAGGTATCAATGCCCCCAAAATAAAGATTCTCGAATACTAGAGGAAAAGTACCTACACCTAACAAAATTAAGTGAATATCCAAAATGATAGTCATTTTATTTCCATTTTTCCATACATAACCGAAAAATGGAAAAGATTCTTCAAGAGTCTCGGGCATTAGAAGCGCATGATACATGGGCGGATCTAGGCGAGGGCTAGAGGGGGTTGAAGCCCTCGCCAAGATTTGCCGGAGAAAGAGCTAAAGAGGAGTCCGTGGCATGAGAGGTTTGACGTTCGACGTGAGAAGTTCGACATCCGAAAGCCATAGGACAGAAATGGAAGTGGAAGAAGGTTTTCATCTATGTTTTTTAATTTGTTTTTATAAATAAAATGTATAGGCCTCACTTTACTGCCCAAGCCCAAAATGCCCAATAGGTCATCTATATTTTTTTTGCCCTTCGTCAGCTCGTTGCAATTGTGGCTCTCCCTCTTCACTACTCTGCCTCAGCAGTCAGTAGTCAGCACTTTGTTCCGCCGTCCACCATTCGCGTTCTATCGTCCCCTGTCTATCGGTCCGCCACCCACTAGTCCGATGCCCGCCGATCCGTCACCCGCCGACTACAACAACCGCCCACTAGGTCCGCGGTCCGCCGCCTCCCCCTTTGGTTTTTTTCTCTACTTTTATTTTGTTTTCTTGTGTTGATTTCGCTGTTTGCCGGTCCACCGTCAACCAGTCTGTCGCCCGCTGACCCGTCACCCGCCGATTGCAACAGTTGCCCACTAGGTCTGCCGCCTCCCTCTCTGGTTTTTTATCTTTACTTTTATTTTTTTTCTTGTGTTGATTCCGTTGTCTGCCAATCTGCCACCCACCAGTCCGCCGCCGACCAATACTGGGCCCGTCGGTCCACCACCTGCCGACTGCAGTAACCACCCACTAGGTTCGCAACCTCCCTCGTTTTTTCTCTACTGTTTTTTTCTTATGTTGATTCATTGATTGGATTGTCTGTAACTTTGTTCTCCTCGATCTCTTCTATTTTAAATTATTCTATTGACTACTAGCTACCATTACCAAGTATGAAAATCAATAATATTTAGTGGCACAGTGCTATTCGAGGTGAATAGTAAAGTCATTGTGTTGTTTTCTCATTTGTTCTGTTGAGTTATTGTTTTATTGGGAATCCCCCAGCCACTAGGCCACCAACGCTTAAGTCATTCACATAATTCAAGGTAATTTTTTTTACCATTCTTATTTCTTTTTTTTTTTTTTTACTTTTTTATGTCAATTTAAATTAGGGGGGGGGGGGTTAGGGTTTAAATTAATTGTGAATTTAATTTAATTACATAATGTATATTGTTGGTGCAGTTAGCACTAACGGTCTAACTCAAGTTTTGATGAATGACAAAATAGGTTAAGTTAGTTTCGTTGTTATCTAACACTCTGACTGAGTGTGCAGGAGAAGTCCAGACAGGTCGACGGGCTGACCTGATGTCTAGCATGAAGCCCAGCTAGGTCGACGGGCCGACCGGATAGCTGACATGAAGTCCAGCTAGGTCAACGGGTCGACCGGATAGCTGGCATGAAGTCCAGCTAGGTCGACGGGCTGACCGGATAGCTGGTGCGAAGTCCAGAAGAGTCGAAGGTCTGACCAGACGTCTGACAGATAAGTGGAGATAAGTCACTGGAGGGGAGTGACTGTGAGGACGTGTTCCCGGGAAGGGAACTTAGGCACCGACCCGACTTGGAACCATTTTGAAACTCTAAGTCGAGATCTTGACTAGATTCCGGTCTCGGTGAGAAGGAACCTAATTAATATTCTGTTTAATTATATTCTGTTCTATCTCTGTTTTGTAGGAGACTAACATTTTTGGGCAGGGTTAGAACCGACCGGGATCGGTCGATCGAATGTTTGGATCGGTCGACCGAACCCCCAAGCAACAGCAGATCAGAGCTCCAGTGGATGAACCGAGTTCGACTAGGGGATCGGTCGACCGAATGTGGTTATCGGTCGACCGAACCGGGGATAGAAGTTGACCAGATCGAAGCGGAGCGAGCAGATCAGATAAGGTGGAAGTCATCTGATGGTCGACCTAACCGGGGATTGGTCGACCGATCCGCTTCAGGTTAACACAGATCCCGATCTTCGAGGATCTGGATCAGTATTGCAGAGGCTATAAAAGGAGCCTCGAGGTGCAGCTTCAAAACACAACTCGAACAAATCAATCGGTGCTCTTGTACGCTGCTCACACTTCAACTACGCTCTGTCACTCCGACGAACCAAAGCTTCAAAAGTTTTGTGTTTCCTTTTCGTTGGTATACTTTACTATTTTCTAATTGTACTTCATCTTTGTAATCATTCACGATTGATAGTGATTGCACATTGAAAGCACCCTTGTGTGCGGGCCTTGGAGTAGGAGTCACCAAAGGCTCCGAACCAAGTAAAAATCTTGGTGTCCTTTTTCTTGTGTCATTTATTCTTTTTCCGCGGCGTACTCTTTCAAAATTTCTAATTCGCTATTCACCCCCTCTAGCAAAACTCTACGATCCAACAAGTGGTATCAGAGCATGTACCGTTCTGATTTGGTGTAACCACCAATCAAACAAGGGGGTGAATTTTTTTTTTCTCCATTTTTTTCGGCTTTTCAATTTTTTGCATAATTCCAAACTGGTACTATTACCTTTTTGGAAATATTTTCTCGTTGCAGCTAATCTAAATTGGTGCAACATCAATTTAGTTCTTTCTATTACTTCTATTTTTTCCCGCACTACTAATCCAAGACCAAGTCTTGGGACCTTGATTGTCTACTTGCTTTCTTGTGTGCAGGATGTCTCAAATTGAAGGCTTCAGCATGGTACGTCCTCCCCTATTCAACGGGGAAGATTTTCCATACTGGAAGAAAAGAATGGAAGTCTACCTGAAGACGGACTTTGACCAATGGCTCAGCGTCATAAAAGCCTACAGAGCACCAGTTGATAACTCTGGAAGTCCACTTGATCCGGAACAGTGGACTCCGGACATGAAGAAGAAAGCATCAACGGAGAACAAGGTAATCAACACGCTACAATGCGAATTGACAAGGGAAGAGCTGAACCGGGTAGGACCGCACTAGAATGTGAAAGAACTTTGGGACAAGTTGATCGAGCTGTACGAAGGAACCAGCGATGCTAAGGTAATGAAATGAGATTTGTTATTAAATAGAATGTTTAATATAAAAATGCAGGAAGGAGAAATGGTGAGTCAGTTGCACGCGAGGATCAAGGATATCCTCAACGGACTCCATGCGATAGGTCACCAGATGGAAAACAGAGATCTAATAAGGTGCACGTTAAACGCTTTTCCGCGTAACACTTTGTGGGCATCTATCGTGGATGCCTACAAAATCTCTAAAAATTTATCGAAATTAAAATTAGACGAACTGTTTTGTGAATTAGAATTACACGAGCAAACTAATGCCAGGACTGAAAAAGGTATTGCTTTGTTTGCAGGTTCCTCCAAAGAAAAGAAGAACAAGCCTGAACCTGAAGAAGATTCTGACCAAGATTCTGAAGACGAAGAGTACTTGGTGAACCTGGTAAGGAAAATGTTCACCAGGAGGAAGAAGAGTTTCAGCAAGAAGGACCTGTCGAAGATCAACTCTTCAACCGAACCAAAGAATGTGACATGCTTTGGGTGCAACAAGAAGGGTCACTACAAGAACGAGTGCCCGAGATTGAAGAACGACAAACTGAAGACGACCAAAAAGAATGCCCTCAAAGCGACGTGGGACTACTCTTCCTCGGACGAGTCAGAGGCCGAAGATCAGAAGCACCAGAGTCACCTCGCGCTGATAGCCCGCGAAGCAGAGTCGGAGGACCAATTGGAAGACGAGTCCAAATCCGAATAGAGCCATGAGTCCGTACATGTTTCCGAAGGTTCCGAAGAGGTATACCTAAATTTAAATAGAAAGTTCTTTAAAATTATTTCTTGTTTAAATAGGAAATTATTTAAATTAGAAGATGAAAACAAATTACTCCTTGAGGAGAACCAAAACCTCAAGGAACAAATTACAAAAAATAATCCAACTCAAGATCTAACACTTGAGGAGGAGAATCTATCACTAAAAATAGAAATTAATAAATTAAAAGAAACGCTAGAAAAATTTACAACAAGAACTAAAAATTTAGATTTAATCTTAAATAATCAAAAAGCAACTTACAACAAAATCGGACTTGGCTATAAGCCAAATTCAAATAAAATATTTAAATAATTAATAACCCAACATAAACCAACAAGTAAAGCTTGGGTTCCGAAATCGTATTTAACCATGCAAGTAGGACTTAACCAATATTACATATCTAAAGAAAAAAATATATTATATAAAATCAAATAAAACAAATCAAAAATTAAAATACAAACCTAGACCAACAAATTACCAAGAATTAAAGGTCAATAATTCAGGGGGAGACTCCAGAATAGCTGACACCTCCAAAAATTAACCTACTCGGCAAGGTAACCCAAACTAATCTACTCGGTAGGGTAATAAGGACTAATTAGAAAAGGTTCAAGTTTAACTGGACCTATGGTACTGGTGAAGTTTTGGATGATAATACGTTAGGGAAGCTTAGTCTATGCATGTCTAGAAAGATATGACTTTGACCTGGTGCATTTGGCTAAGTAGAACAGATCGAAGCTACCCTTTATGGATCCTAACTAGTTAGACCAAGGTCTTGTACTAAGTCCAGTGGATAGGACTATTTGAAAAACCTCGAAGGGATGGTTACTCTAATGACGTCCAAGTGACTCACCATAACCCAGAAGTTTATCCAGAGAATGCCTATTTGTTAGACCAAAGCTAAACCTGAATCTAACATAAAGTTAAACCAAATCCCAAAATTGAACCAAATTCATCTCACAAAATTATATGATTCCCTGATAGAAAACATAGATCGGGTGAGATGACTAAGGTTTAAATTAAATTAAATTAAATTAAATTAAAATTTAAATTAAATTAAAATTTAAATTAAATTAAATTAAATTAAAATAAAATAAAATTAAATTAAAATTAAAATTAAATTAAATTAAAATTAAAATTAAAATTAAAATTAAAATTAATTTAAAATTAAAATTAAATTTATTTAAATTAAAATAAAAATAAATTAAATTAAAATTATTTTAAAAAACTCTTTTAAAAACTTTAAAAATTATTCATTTAAAAACTTTTTAAATATTTTTTAAAAGCTCTTAAAAATTCTTTAATAATAATAATAATAATAATAATAAAATATTAACTTCAAAATTTATTATTAATTTTAAAAATTCATTTTTTCTTTTTAAAATTTTTAAATATAACTCTAATTTTTTTTTATCCTAAAATTAAATTCAAATTTTGTTTAACTTAACAATCTTAAAATTAAGCTAGATCAAACTTAATTTCAGTTCCTACCTATTGTAGGAAACCAAGTGGATTTTGGACAGTGATTGCTCAAAACATATGACTGGAGATCACACCAAATTCACCCATCTTACTTACAAAAGCTTATGAACAGTTGTCTTTGGAAACAATGACAAACTCAAGGTAATTGGTATAGGTAATATTGAGCTAAAAACTGTCTTTATCATTACAAATGTGCTACTGGTTGAAAATTTCAAGTATAATCTTCTTAGTATCAGCCAATTGTGTGACATAGGATATAAAGTTAAGTTCTTAGATTCAGAATGTTTAATGAAGCACCCAGAAAATCCTAAAATAAACCTAAAAGGGTTTAAGAAAGACAACATCTATGCAATTAACTTAACCACTTCTTCAATTAAGTGTTATTTAACACAAAAAGAAGAAACTTGGTTATGACATAGAAGAATGCCACACACGAATTTCAGAAACATAAGCAAATTAAATGGATTAGTTAGAGGCTTATCGAAATTACCCAACTTAGACTCAACCATATGTAATGCTTGTCAACAAGGTAAACAAACAAAATCTACCCACAAACCAATTAATCAATCTCAAACTAATTCAATACTAGAACTTTTACATCTAGACCTATTTGACTCCCATGGGGTCAAATTGATAAACGATAGTTTATATTGTCTAGTAATAATAGATGACTACTCTAGGTTCACTTGGGTAAAATTCTAAAAAAATAAGGATGAAACCTTTGAAATATTTACAAACTTTTGTAAACAAGTTGAAAACGAAAAAGATCTTAAAATTAAAAGAATTAGAAGTGATAATGGGGAAGACTTTAAAAATCATAACTTTAATAAATTTTGTCTTGAAAATGGCTATCATCACGAATTTTCGTGCCCTAAAACTCCTCAACAAAATGGGATTGTAGAAATATAAAATAGAACATTACTTGAAGCCTCTAGAACTATGTTAAATGAATATAATCTTCTTAAGTATTTTTGGGCAGAAGCTGTGAGTACAACCTGCTACGTGCAAAATAGAACAACCCTAAATAAAATACATAATAAAACTTTTTTCGAAGTTTATCATATTAAACAACCCAATATAAAGTATTTTAAAGTATTTGGGTGTCCAACCTTCATCTTGAATACTAGGGAACATTTAGGAAAATTTACTTCTAAATTAGAAAATGATATTTTTGTGGGATATTCACTCAGTAGTAGAGGATACAGAATATACAATAAGGTTACCTTAAAAATTGAAGAAACTACCAATGTAAAATTTGAGGAATACAAACCAAATTCAGATCAAACCCAACTTCAGCCAGTTGAGTTCATTCAAAGCAATAGTAATCAAGAAGAAACCATTCAAGATTTAAATTATGAAGATGAAGAAAGAACTCAAGAAAGTCAACCTCTTAGAACAATAAGAGTCAACCCAAATCATCCAATTGACCAGATAATTGGTGATCCAGACCTAAGAGTTCAGACTAGGTCATCCTTTAGAAACCTAAGTCAAATTTCCTGAATTTCAAAAATTGAACCTAAAACCATAGCTGAATCCCTACTTGATCCAGACTGGGTCATAGCTATGCAGGAAGAACTAGCTCAATTTGAGCGAAATAAAGTTTGGGACTTAGTACCACCACCCAAAAATACAAAAGTAATAGAAACGAAATGAGTTTTTAGAAATAAACTAAGTGAAACTGGGGAAATCACTAGAAATAAGGCTAGACTAGTTGCTAAGGGGTTTAGTCAAGTTGAAAGACTTGATTATGATGAAACCTATGTCCCAGTAGCTAGACTAGAGTCCATTAGAATGTTACTCAACTATGCAACCCATAAAGAGTTTAGATTATATCAAATGGACATCAAGTCGGTATTTCTAAATGAATTAATAAAAGAAGAAGTCTATGTAGGACAACCACCTGAGTTTGAAAGTCTAGAATATCCTGACTATGTATTTAAATTAAAGAAAGCTTTATATGGACTTAAACAAACACCTAGGGTATGGTATGAAAGGTTAACCTCTTACCTTATATCCAAAGGGTTTAACCAGGGTCAAATTGACCCGACCCTATTCGTTAAATTAATAAAAGAGGACATATTTATAGCCCAAATTTATGTAGATGATATAATTTTTGGCTCAACTAATTCAAAATTTTTAGAAGAATTCACAAACTTAATGGAACAAGAATTTGAAATGAGTCTAGTAGGCAAATTAACTTACTTTTTAGGATTACAAATCAAACAAACAAATGAAGGTAATTATATTTATCAACAAAAATACATTAAAGAATTACTTAAAAAATTTGGAATGAAAAATACTAAAGAAATAAAAACAGCTATGGCAGTAAACACAATCCTAGATGATGACATCAATGGAAAATCAATTGGCTTAAAATACTATAGGAGTGTCATAGGTAGCCTACTGTACTTGACTGCAAGTCAACCCGATATTTTATTTACAATCAGTATGTGTGCGAGATATCAAACCTGTGCTAAAGAATCTCATTTGACTCAAGTCAAAAGAATCTTTAGATACCTTAAAGGAACAACAAATGTAGGTATCTGGTATTCTAGAACTAATAATTTCGAATTAATAGGGTATTCTGACTCATAATATGCTGGATGCAAATTAGACCGTAAAAGTACAAGTGGCGATTGCCAACTACTAGGTCCATCACTTGTGAGCTGGTTCAATAGAAAGCAACACTGTGTTACTCTATCTACAACTAAGTCAGAATATATAGTCATAGGAGAATGTGTTGCACAACTATTATGGATGATGCACACTTTAAAAGATTTAAACTTAAACCTTACAAATGTAAAAGTATTAATTGACAATATTAGTTCAATTAATTTAACAAAAAATCCAGTGCATCATTCCATAACCAAACACATTGAAATTAGGCATCACTTTATCAGGGATCATGTCACTAAAGGAGACATTGAACTCAAGTACATTGAGTTAAAATCTAATTTAGCTGACATATTTACTAAACCCCTCCCTGAAAATGAATTTAGCAATCTACGTAGAAAATTAGGGATGTGCCTAATAGATTAGGAATTTTAAAATTGTGCCTAATAGATTAGGAATTTTAAAATTATTTTCAAAAATAGGTATTTTCAAATTCTAAGGTAAAATGCTTTCAAAATTTCCTATTTTTAGAATTTCAAAACAGTTTTAGCCTTAGACTAGAATAATTCCTTAGAAATCATGTTTCCCTAGGGCTAGTACTTGAGCATCTCACCAACACCCTATGATTCCCTTGTTTGTGATTGCCAAACATAGAAAGGGGTGAGATGCATAGGCAGATTGCCTGGACTTAAGATACTTATGTTAGTGCATCAATATAAGTTTGGGCGTTAAATACCAAACATATATTAATCAAGTTAAGTCATTCAGTTTAGTCAAACACTACCTAATACTTAGACTTAACTTGACTAATCAAGTGAAAGTTACTATCCTCTAAATAGTTAGTGAGTAGCTAATTGGTTAGACAAATTTTGTAATGTCAGGTTCAGGGGGAGGATAACTATCTTTATACTTATCTTAAATTATTTCTTGCAAAATACCTCTTTTTAAATCAAGTCAAAACTAAGTATTTTAAAAAGTTATTTAAATTTTTCAAAATTAGTTTTGAAAGTTAAAATCATTTTTTGAAATTTTATCTAAAGGGTTACAAAATCATATTTTACATTCTACCAGTTAAGTTTTTACAAACTTAAACTTGATTTTGGAAATTGATTTTAAAAGTTAGATTTCCTTAAATTGGACTATTTTAAACTTAGGTTTAAAAATTAGTTTTTTTCTTCAAACCTTTTAAACTTAATTTTGAAAATCATTTTTTTTTTGTTTTTGTATGTAGACCTTCTAAACTTAAATTTAAAAAGATGACTTTGAAAAATAAGTTCTATTCAGTGTTGTAAATTTTTTTTATACTTCGTTTTGAAAATTATATTGACTTTTGAAAATATATTCTGAAAATTGGAGATTGCAAACTTAAGTTTAAAAACAGATTTTACTTAGCTTCAAAAGTTGGTTTGAAAATTGAATTTTACAAACCGAGACTTGAAAAGATAAAATCTTATTTAGTTTTGAAAGTTAAAAAGTTAATTCACTTTTCTATGTTTTATTCCCCCAAGCTAACTTGACTTACATTTCCTTTACCTTGCAAGTTATCTTGCCATTCTATATTTTTTTTTTGATGAATGTCAAAGGAAGAGGGTTAGGTGGTTAAGTTAGTTAAACAAACAAAAACAACAAAACTTAAAAGCTAACTTAACAACCTTAAGAACCTTAAGGTTAAGTATCTTATGCTTGTTTTTACTTGCATATCTATCACTAACTTAATCAGGTTGTCATTGCATAAAAAAGGGAGAGATTGTTGGTGCGGTTAGCACTAATGGTCTAACTCAAGTTTTGATGAATGACAAAATATGTTAAGTTAGTTTCGTTGTTATCTAACACTCTGACCGAGTGTGCAGGAGAAGTCCAGACAGGTCGACGGGCTGACCTGATGTCTGGCACGAAGCCTAGCTAGGTCGACGGGCCGACCGGATAGCTGGCACGAAGTCCATCTAGGTCGACGGGCTGACCGGATAGCTGGCGTGGAGTCCAGATGGGTCGAAGGGCTGACCGGATGTCTGGCAGGTAAGTGGAGGTAAGTCATTGGAGGGGAGTGACTATGAGGATGCTTTCCCAGGAAGGGAACTTAGGCGCCGACCCGACTTAGAATCATTTTGGAACTCTAAGTCGAGATCTTGACTAAATTCTGATCTCGGTGAGACGGAATCTAATTAATATTCTGTTTAATTATATTATGCTCTAACTCTATTTTGCAGGAGACTAACATTTTTGTGCAGGGTTAGAACTGACCGGGATTGGTTGACAGAACGTTTGGATTGGTCGACCGAACCCCCAAGCAGCAGCAGATCAGAGCTCCAGTGGATGAACTGGGTTCGACCAGGGGATCGGTCGACCGAACGTGGTTATCGGTGAACCAAACCGAGGATGAGCGTCGACTGGATCAAGTTGGGTGGACTAGGTCAGAGCAGCTGATCGGTCGACCGAACATGGTTATCGGTCGATCGAACCGGGGATAGAAGTTGACCAGATCGAAGCGGAGCGAGCAGATCGGATGAGGTGGAAGTCATCTGATCGGTTGACCGAACCGGGGATCGATCGACCGATCCGCTTCAGGTCAACACATATCCCAATCTTCGAGGATCTGGATCAGTATTGCAGAGGCTATAAAAGGAGCCTCGAGGTGCAGCTTCAAAACACAACTCGAACAGATCAATCGGTGCTCTTGTACGCTGCTCACACTTCAACTACGCTCTGTCACTCCAACGAACCAAAGCTTCAAAAGTTCTGTGTTTCCTTTTCATTGGTATACTTTACTGTTTTCTAATTGTACTTCACCTTTGTAATCATTCATGAATTGATAGTAATTGCCAATCAGAAGCACCCTTGTGTGCGGGCCTTGGAGTAGGAGTCGCCAAAGGCTCCGAACCAAGTAAAAATCTTGGTGTCCTTTTTCTTGTGTCATTTATTCTTTTTCCGCTGCGTACTCTTTCAAAATTTCTAAATCGCTATTCACCCACCCCCTCTAGCGAAACTCTACGATCCAACAAACTTTATTTTTAATTATTTATTTATGTAGATTATGGAGAGATTTTTTTAAGCCTAAGTGTTTTCGTGAGGGTTCTTCCAATGATCCTAATATTAGTGAAACTGTGGAAATTCAATCTCATGTGGAATTAGATTTAAATGATATTGTTAGTGATCCAAGATTATGAAAATCAATTGAAGAGTTTGATATTTCTATTCTAGATCAAGTTCGAAGAGAGTACTTGACTAGGGGGTCCTGTCAACCAATTGGGCATAAGTATCCAAAAAGATCTTTTGGTAATCAAGAAAGGAGTTTCCAAGATAGTTGGTATAAAATATATATATATGGCTAGAATATAGCATATCAAAAGATGCGGTGTTTTGCTTATGATGTTATCTTTTTAAACCATCAAATAAAGGAGGTCGATATAAAGAGGATGCCTTTGTAAAAACAGGATTCATTAATTGGAAAAATACTTTAAAAAAATTAATTTGCATAATGGTGTCGTAGATATTTGTCACAATGATGTTAGAGTACAATTTGAATCTTTTTAAGATCAAGTACATAGTGTTTCAAATATATTACGAGCACATGAGCGAGATATAGTGGCTTCTTATCGCACCTGTTTAACAGTAATATTGGATGTTACGCGATTTCTTTTGAAGCAGGGACTGCCTTTCCGTGAACATGACGAGTCAAGTAATTCTTTAAATAATGGAAACTTTCTTGAATTCCTTCAATGGTACAGTTAATGAAACGAGAAAGTTTCAAAGGTTGTTAATCAAAATGCTCCCAGAACAATCAAATGATTTCTCCAACAATTCAAAAAGACCTTACGCGTACTTGTTCCTCTGAGAGCACACTTTCCATAATCGAAGATATTGGAAACAATGTTTTCTCCTTAACGGTTGATGAATCTTGAGACATTTCAGTGAAGGAGCAAATAAGAGTTGTTTTGAGATATGTGAACAAAAGAAGACAGGTGATTGAATGATTCCTTGCAATTGTACATGTATCTGACACTAGCTCTCGTTCTTTGAAGGATGCTATCGATGCTTTATTTGTGAAACATGGATTATCATTATCTAGACTGAGAGGTCAAAGATACGATGAAGCTTCAAATATGTGGGGTGAATTCAAATGGTTGAAATCTCTCATTTTGCAAGAAAATTCATATGCAAGGTATATTCATTATTTTTCTCACCAATTACAGTTAGTTATTGTTGTTGTTGCCAAGAGTAATCTCAACGCGAGTGATTTTTTTAACTATGTCACTATGATTGTCAATACGACGGGAGCATCATGTAAAAGGAGAGATCAACTTAGGCAAATTGAACATGATAGGATTGTTGCAATGTTGGAGGGTGTAGAGATTAGTACGGGTAGTGGCAAAAATCAAGAAACTAATTTAGTAAGGCCAGGAGACACTTGTTGGGGATCTCACTACTTGACATTGGGTCGTCTATTATCTATGTGACCTTCAGTGATATAAGTGTTAGAGAATATTTGTGATGATTCTAGTTCTTTTGATAGTAGAGGGGTTGCCAAAAATTTGATTCGGAAAATGGAGAATTATGAGCTTGTTTGAATGTTGCACTTGATGAAGATGATATTGGGAATGACACATGAGTTGTCACTTGTGTTACAACAAAAGGATCAAAATATTGTCCAAGCCATAAGTTTGATTGAGAGTATGAAAGATCAATTTCAAATATTTAGGGAAGAAAGATGACATACAATTAGGCTGCGTTTGGTTGGATGTAATCTTCCTTGTAATGTAATCCAGATTACATTACAGGGTTGATTATTTTGTTTGGTACCACTTTAGAATTGTAATGTAATGTAATCTGGATTACAAAAGGTTAATAATCTTTTGTAATCCAGATTACAAACCAAATGGCATGTAATCCGATTACATTACAACCCTAAAAATTTTTATACCAAATATAACCCTAACACATTCGCGACACACCTCTTCCTCCCATCACGCATCGCCTCCATCAGAAATAGCGTCGACACCACCTCTCCCTCGCCTCGCCGACATCACCTCTCCCTCCTCTCCCTCGCCTCGCCGACATCACCTCTCCCTCCTCTCCCTCGCCTCGCCGACAACACCTGTCCCTCGACTCGCACACTCATCCCAACACCTCCATCAACATCTGACACCACCTCCATCTAGTGCTGACACTAGCATCGGCGCCGACACAACCTCCATCCAGCCCCTCCATCAGCATCGGCGGCCACCCTCATCTCTGCTTCCCATTAAAGTCACCAAGGCTTTGATCCACCGCTGCCTCTATCAGCATCGACGCCGACACCACCTCCCTCACCTCTGTTTCCTCACCCCTGCCTCCATCAGCATCTGTAAGTTCAAAGTCATCAATAGAATGTCGTATTTCTTTTCTCATAATTTTCTGTTACTTTCAAAACTTGTTATATGTTTTCATCAAAATCATCATCTTGTTGAGCTCAACCTTTTCATTTACTGGTCTTATTTATTTTGCAACCATGACTCGTCTTAGTTTAAAGACCAGGAATATGATAAGAAAAAGGAAACTAATTATTGTGTTAATGCATTGGTTGGAGATCTTGAATATAATGAATTGGCTTTTTCAAATGTGTTGTATTTTAGTGGAATGGCGTAATAGATCGTATTGTTTGAAAAGGTGATATGTGAATCACATTTTTGCTAGGAGAGGGATGATATATAATTTAGCATATGAGAGTGACACTACTTGCATAGCACAACTAAGAATGAATAGGAGTAGTTTTACAAAATTATGTTGTATGCTCGAAAGTGAAGGGGGCTTGAAAGGAACAAGATATATGGAGGTAGATGAGCAAGTAGCAATGTCATTACATTTGCTAGCTCATCATGTCAAGAATAGAACTATACAATTTCGATTTAGAAGATCTGGTGAAATAATAAGTAGGCATTTTCTTCCATTTTTGAATGCTGTTATTCGTCTACAAAATGTGTTTTTCAAAAATCCAGAACCAATTGCAGCCGACTCAATAGATTGGAGATGGAAATGGTTTAAGGTAATTATTATATTTGTTTTTAAAGTTATGATTTAAGATTTTTTTTTCTTATTTTCTTCTTGTTGTTCCTTCTAGAATTGTTTGGGAGCTTTAGATGGGACACACATTAAAGTTAAGAGTACCAGCAGAGGATAAACCTAGATATCGGACAAGAAAGGGTGAAATTGCTACTAATGTGCTTATTGTTTGTTCCCAAGATATGCAATTTACATATGTGTTGTCTGGATGGGAAGGTTCAGCAACAGATAGTAGAGTACTACGAGATGCAATCACAAGAAAAAATGGATTAAAAGTCCCACATGGTTTGCTAATTAATTTTTTAAAATATTTTAAATACTTTACTGTGTTTTGAGTTTGTGAACTATTTTAATACATTTATTCAATTTATAGGATATTATTACCTTGTCGATGTCGGTTACACAAACTGTGAAGGCTTTTTAGCACCATATAGGGGCCAAAGATATCATTTAAATGAGTGGAAAGAAGGTCGAGTACCTAGAAGTCCTCAAGAGTTTTTCAATATGAAGCATTCGGCTGCTAGAAATGTGATAGAGAGATGCTTTGGGCTACTTAAAATACGTTGGGCAATACTTAGAAGTCCAGCTTATTATCCAATCCAAACTCAAAATCGAATTATTATGACATGTTGTCTTCTTCACAATTTTATAAGGAGAGAAATGGCTGGGGATCTTGCAGAAAGAAGGTTGGAGAGAAGGCTGGATAGTCAACTAGTTGAAGTTGATGACATTGGTGAAAACATGGTGTTAACCATTGAGACTTCGAGTGAATTTAGCAATTGGCATGATAATTTGGCCAATGACATGTTTAATGAATGGAAAAGATCTAGATGAGATCATTTGTGTAATTCTTATAAATTATTAGATTTTTGTAAATGGACAAAGACCATCATCCTTATTAAGTTTTTTTGTAATTTACATTACATGTCTTATGATTTTTAATTTTGTGTTTGGCTTATTTTGAGTATGTTGAATTACAATGTTTCAAGCTTGCATTTTCTGTAATCTTTAATGGTCCATGCAAGGTCATGTCATGTAAAGCTTTGACGAATGGCAAACTGTACACTATTTCTGTAATCTTTTATCATATGTAAGTGCCAATACTATTTCTATTTTTCATTCAGTAGTAGAAAGCAAATCATCAATGATTTCTGTAATCTTTTCTCAATAGAAGGCTGGTTGCTATTTCTCTTTATTTTAGCTATTAATTTTTTGTGCTATAGGTGAACATGACTTCTAATCCTTCAGGAGAATATTACAATCCAAAAAGACCTGTAAAAAATAAACATCAATGGTCTACTATAGAAGATGTTGCACTTATTGAAGCATTGATGCAATTACATAACATTGGAGATCTTAGAAACAAGAATGAGAAAGGTTTTAGGCCAGGACATGGACTAAAGCTACAACAAATGCTTGAGGTTAGCTTGCCTGTGTTGGTTGTTACTCGGAAAACCTAGAGGTTCCACTGTACAAAAACTTTATACAAAGGTCTGAACCTTTTCCTAGCTACCATGTGTTCTTTTAAATTAAATTTTGGATCGCCTGCGGAACTTAACACGTTTGATCCAAAACTTAATCTATTTGTTCTTTTAGGTTTTGACTTGGATCTCCTGCGGAACTTAACACGTTCGACCCAAGTCACCTTAAGTTATTAATTCCATTAAATATTAATTTCCATAATTGGTTCCCAGTACTGACGTGGCGAGGCACATGACCTTCTTGGATATGGGAGCAACCACCACCGACTAGACAAAACCTTTTATGGAAAACTAATATTTAATTTCCTAAAATAACTTTAGGTTAACCGAAAAGAACAATCAAATCACAAGGAAAAGAAAAACAAAAGAACACTATATCGAAAACAAATTTGAAACTCTAGAATCGTATGCCTCTTGTATTTAGTATTATTTCCAAAAATAACTAGTATGATGCGGAAAGAAAAAATACTAGTTATACCTTTTAGAAAAACCTCTTGATCTTCTACCGTATTCCTCTTCTAACCTCGAACGTTGTGTGGGCAACGATCTTCCGAGATGAGAAACCACCAAAGCACCTTCTCCTTTCTTCAAATTTCGGCCAAGCACAAAGCTTCCAAAAGATGAAGATCTTTTCCACCAACCAAGCTCCAAGGGATGTAGGCTTTCTCTCCTTCTTCCTCAAGCTAGATCTGACCACCAATTAAAACTCCATAAGCATGAAGAGGTTCGGCCACAAAGAGAAGAAGAAGAGAAGAAGGAAGGGCCGGCCACACCACCAAGGAAAAGAGGAAGAAAAATAGAATAGAGTCGTTCGCATTGAAGCCTCCTTTACTCCCTCTTTTATAATCCTTGGTCTTGGCAAATAAGGGAAATTTTAATAAAAACTTCCTTAATTCTTTTTCCATTGAAAAGGAAAATTTATTTAATTAAAAATAATTTTCTTTCTCAATTTTATTTGGCCGGCCATATAAAAGCTACAAATAAGGAGAGTTTTAATTAATTAAAACTTCCTAATTTGTCTCCAGAAATTTATAAAAATTTCTCCAATAATTTTTATCCCTTCATGATTGGTTTATAAAAAGGAAATTTAATAAATTAAAATCTTTCTTTTAAACATGTGGATAAAAAGAAAGTTATCTCTAAAAATTAAATCTCTTTTAATCTACAAATAAGGAAAGATATCAAATCTTTTCTTAATCTTTTGTAGAAACTTATAAAAGAGAATATTTAATTTTAAACTCTCTTTTAAATCATGAACATGGTTAAAAAGGAAAGTTTTCTTAAAATTTAAAATCCACCTTTAATCAACAAATAAGGAAAGATTTCAAATTTTAAACTCTCTTTAAACAATGTAGATGATTTACAAATAAGGAAAGTTTTTACCAAAAATTAAAACCATCCTTTTAATCTACAAATAAGGAAAGAGATTAATCTCTTCTCTTAATCTTTTGTAGAAAGCTATAAAAGGAAATTTTTAATTTTGAAGCTCTCTTTTTAAAACCTTGATATCCACATAAGAAATAATTTTAATAAAAATCCCTTTTAATATTCTAGTGGCCGGCCACCTAAGCTTGGGACCCAAGCTTTGGCCGACCACCTACATGGCTCATCTACTTGGTCTTGGCCGGCCCTAGCTTGGGTTCCAAGCTAGCTTGGCCGGCCCCATTAGATGGGTAAGAAGGTGGGTATGCGGTGGGTATCAATCTCTATATACTAGAGGCTACGATAGGGACCGAGAGGAGGAATTGGTTTTGGTCTCCCGATGAAATTAAGCATCCCGTGTTCGCCCCGGACACACAACTTAATTTCATCAATAATAATTCATTCCACTAAAGAACTATTATTGAACTACCGCACCAATCTCAAATTACATTTTGAGCTCCTTCTTATTATAAGTGTGTTAGTCTCTCTGTGTTTAAGATAACAAATGTCCACTAATTAAGTAAGTTACTGACAACTCACTTAATTAATATCTAGATCCAAGAGTATTACCACTCAACTTCATCGTCATGTCGGACTAAGTCCACCTGCAGGGTTTAACATGACAATCCTTATGAGCTCCTCTTGGGGACATTCTCAACCTAGATCACTAGGACACAGTTTCCTTCTATAATCAACAACACACACTATAAGTGATATCATTTCCCAACTTATCGGGCTTATTGATTCATCGAACTAAATCTCACCCATTGATAAATTAAAGAAATAAATATCAAATATATGTGTTTGTTATTATATTAGGATTAAGAGCACACACTTCTATAATAACTGAGGTCTTTGTTTCTTTATAAAGTCAGTATAAAAGAAACGACCTCTAATGGTCCTACTCAATACACTCTAAGTGTACTAGTGTAATTATATAGTTAAGATAAACTAATACCTAATTACACTATGACCTTCCAATGGTTTGTTCCTTTCCATTATGGTCGTGAGCTACTGTTTATAATTTATAAGGTACTGATAACATGATCCTCTGTGTGTGACACCACACACCATGTTATCTACAATATAAATTAATTGAACAACTACATTTATCATAAATGTAGACATTTGACCAATGTGATTCTTATTTCTAGATAAATTGGACAAACCAGAAATTATATCTAAGTCTATCTTGAGGTTTTTGAGTCATTCAACTTTTATGGCTACCTCAGAGGCTTGCCATATACTAAGCTTCTATGGTAGAGTCCAGAAAAATACCTATGTTTATCACTCTTCCATAGTTATGACTTTACCTCCTAAAATAAACACATAACCCCGAGGTTGACTTATTATTGTCCCTATCCGATTGGAGGTCAAAATCCGTACAACCCATAGGAACCAAATTAACTGCCTTGTAAGCTAGCATATAATCTTTAGTGCCTCTAAGGTACTTTAATATATGCTTTACTGCAGTCCAATGTCCTTGTCTTGGGTTACTTTGATATCTGCTAACTATGCCCTTGACAAAACAGATTTATGATCTCGTGCATAGCATACATTAGGCTGTCTAACTGCCGAAGCATAAAGAACTGCCTACATGTCCTCAATCTCCTTTGATGTCATCGGAGACATCTCTTTAGATAAAGACACTCCATGCTTAAAAGGTAAGAAACCTTTCTAGGAGTTTTGCATGCTTAAAACGAGCAAGGATTTTCCGATGTATCAAGCTTGGGATAAGTAAAATATATTTTTTCTTGTGATCCCTTATTATTTTGATCTCAAGAATATATACATTCTCCCAAGTCCTTTATATCGAATTATTTGGACAACCATACCCCTACTTCTGACAACATTTTGATATTGTTTCCAACTACCAAAAATGCTATCTACGTATAGTACAAGAAATACCACCACGTTTCCATCACACCTTTTGTATACACAAGACTTATCCGTTTACTCAATAAATCTATAGGTCTGGATTACTTTGATAAACCGGATATTCCAAGACCTTGAAGCTTTGCCTCAGTCCATAGACTGACTGAGCTTGCACACAAGATGCTCTTAGCCCTTTGCAATGCACCCTTCTGGTTGCTTTATATGGATGCTTTCATCAAGACTTCCATTAAGGAATGTTGTCTTGACATTCACTTGCCAAATAGATAAAAGAATCCGGATAGACTTAAGCATGGCTACCAGTGAAAAAGTTTCCTTTTTCATTAAGCCTTGCTTTGAAAGTTACTACCTTCCTTTCTATCCCTCTATTCCTATTATAGACCTTTTTACACCCAAAGGCTTTTACACCATTTGGTGGTTCTACAAGCTTTCAGATTTTATTAGAATACATATATTCTAATTCTGTTATTTATTACTCTTTGCCAAGATGTTGCATCTTTATCTTGGAGTGTTTCGTCATATGTCCGGAGATCAGGTTCATGTCTTCTAGGGATCGAGTCCAAAAACTCTCCCAAAACATGAATCTTTTTAGGTTGCCTAACAACCCTCCCACTACGACAAGGCACTTTTTGCAATTGTGTATCATTTGTGATACGTGTTGCAGTTTCCTTGTGGTATCTCATCTTGTACAGTTGGTACTAGATTAGACATGCCTTTTATTATTTCCTTAAGAACAAATTTTCTTATGGGCACATGGTTTATTACATAGTCCTTTTCTAAAAATCGGTCATTGATGCTAACAATGACCTTCGATTTAAGACTATAAACCTACTTTCATTTTACTAGGATAACCCACAAACAAGTGAATTCCTGTCCAACTTATCATTGTCTCTCTTCTGCATATGTGCTGGACTACCCGAATCCGAATATGCTTTGAAATAGGCTTACGCCTATTCAGCAATTCTATATGAGTAGAGAGTTCTGACTTTAGAAGGTACTATATTCACTCCCGTTTCCAGAGTATATCCTTAAAATGATTTTGATAATATTCTTAATAACTCATCAATCTACTTATTTCTATAAGAGTCCTATACCTTCCTTTTCCTACACCATTCTGTTGGGGTGTACCAGGTGTAGTTAGTTTGGATTGAATCCCTACTTCTGATAAATGACTCCTAAATTCTCCCAAGAGGTACTTGCCACTACGATCTTACCGTAGTGTCTTGATACTTTTACTTTGTCGTTTCTCCACATCAGCCTCGTACTCTTTGAACTAATCAAAGCACTTAGACTTGCGGCACATCAAGTAAATATATCCATATCTCAAATAGTTGTCTATAAAATAGATGAAATATTTGAAACAACCTCTTGCCTGGATGCTCATAGGATCACACAAATCAGAATGAACCAATTCCAATATATCTTTGACTCCATACCCCTTAGACTTAAAAGCTTCTTGGTTATTTTTCCTTCCAAGTAAGACTCGTAGGTTGGAAAGATTTTCACTACTAATGAACCCAAAAGTTCATCAGCTACCAATGAATCCTACTCAAGTTAATATAACCTAGCCTTAGAAGCCAAAGATATAATTGGTTCATTTTCGAAGGTTACTTTCTTTTAAAGTTAGAAGTGTGTTACTAATTTCCATTTGTTGCATCGTGAGAGTTATTGGATTTATAAATTGCCAACCAACGTACCAGAACAGATAACTTCCCTCTTTTTTTTAATAACAACTTTGTTATTAAAAGAGGCAGAATATCAAGTTCTTTGAATAGTTTTGTAACACCCCTAGAAAGCCTAGATAAGAAAGTAAGGATAATGAGAGTTTGAAGGTAGTGAAAAGAAGGTGTAAATATTCTAAGTTGAATATTAAGATGGGAAGGATTTAGATGATTAAAACTTTATGAAAGAAAATAAAGTTGAGAATATAAATCATCTATATTTATAATACATGGAATTAATGTAAACAAAAGGAAGGAATATGAGATAATATATATGTGTATGAAATATTTATGCATAATGCATAATATGGTGATATATGAATTATTATGTACAAAAGAATATCAATAATATGTTAGAAGAGAAATAGGATTGAACCTTGGACCTCTTGTAAGGAACATGTATAGGATATCAAAGGGGATAGGAGAATTATTGATAAGGAGAGAAAGGACTAAGTAGTTAAGAATAAGAAAGGATTCTTTTTACTTAAAAGGAAAAGGAAGTAAAAAAGAAGTAAAAATATACATAACCAAGTTTTGATCCTTGGTTCTCTTGTGGATGCATGCATATGTTAACCAAGTGTGATAGGAGAGGATATTGTAAGAGGAGAGATAGGAATTTTAATTAAAGGAAAGAAAAGAGAGAAATTAAAGAGAGAACTCAAGAAGCATTTCTCTAGAATATTCTTATCATTAAAGAGGAGAAATAAATAAGGAGGATGAATCAAGTCAAGTTTTCCTCCCCTCATTTTAGTATAAATAGGCATGGAGGGGTGGCTTCATCCTCAACTCACTCTCCTCCTCTTCTCCTAGAGGTGCCGAGACACTCCCTCTTTTCTTTCTTTCTTTTTGTTGCCGAGCAACACAAGAGGAAGAAGCCTCCTCTTCTTCCTCCTCCTCTCCACCAAAAGACCTAGCCACTTCTTCCTCCGTTGGTGCCGAGCAAAGCAAGCAAGGAAGAAAGGTCCACAAGCAAGTTCTCAACTCTAGGAAACTTAAGCAAAGAAGGTAAGCTTCCCCTCACCTGTGGTACAAGGCTTTTATGTGAATTTCGGATTTATAAGGATTAGAAAACCTAGGAAAGAATTTAAGAAAATTCAGCTAAAGAAAAGGTTTTTCAAATCTAAGATGATTTAAACAAGACCTCATTTCATGATAAGATTTTCTATGCTATGTAGAAGGATTCTTTTCCATGATTTTATACTGATATGATGTATGATCAGAGGAGTATCTAACCCTAGGATTTAACCAAAAATATTTTAAAGAGGCTAGGAAGATTATTGTCTAACCAAACTAGTGCAAGGTTCCTTCTATGAAATGCTAAGGACCTTTCTATAGTTTTCTTGCTTGGAAATTAATTGGAACCAAAAGAAAACTCACTTGTATGCTTCGGACCAGAAAGGTTAAGGGTTAGAAAGACCTTCAAAAAAAAAATTTAAATAAACATGCTCCTATGATAGGATATAAAGTTTCTTAAAGGGTGTTCACATTGCTAGAAACTCATGAACTCTTTTTAGGGTTTTTCGGCCATGATAAAAGGGATAGCTTAGATTAGCCTAAACAAAAATATTAATATGCTCAAGACCTCCTCTGTGATATTATGATATGAAAGTTGATTAATGCTCTCATGTTTAATTGGAATGTAGAAAATTAGTTACATGATATAAGACATGTAAGATCACAAGAGTCCTAGCTTGTTTATGATCCAATTTTGTGTATGATGTTCTTAGTAACTTTTGCCATGATATTTACTTAGGCTTTCCATGCTTTAGGCCACTTAAGAAACCTAGCTTAAGGACTGGTAGGTTTCGGCCATGAAGGAAAATAAAATAAAAAGGGAAAGAAACCTAGGAAATGCTATACATAATGAGAAGAAATGAAATTATGTTATGTAATATGCCATGATATGTTATAGCATAGGAAATGCTATACATAATGAGAAGAAATGAAATTATGTTATGTAATATGCCATGATATGTTATAGCATAGGAAATGCTATACATAATGAGAAGAAATGAAATTATGTTACGTAATATGCCATGATATGTTATAGCATAGGAAATGCTATACATAATGAAAAGAAATGAAATTATGTTACGTAATATGCCATGATATGTTATAGCATAGGAAATGCTATACATAATGAGAAGAAATGAAATTATGTTACGTAATGATATGTTATAGCATAGGAAATGCTATACATAATGAAAAGAAATGAAAAAGGAAATGCATGAAAGATTGTTAGGGACATGATATGATAGTTATGCATGATAAGTTATTTTTTGTATGGTTTGTACCAAGGGTGGGCTCCGTAAACGCCCCGGGGTCGATGGAGTAAGACTCGGGCCTCGTCAGTAATGGGCCTCTGAATGCCCTAGGTCGATGGAGTAAGACTCGGGCCTAGTATGTATGCATGGTAGGGTTCAAGACTTGCTACCTTGGACCTACCTATGAAGCGCGCGCATTATGTATGTGGTACAAACCGGGATCCCCTCTAATGATGATATTAATTTCAAGTACTTATAAGTATAAGTTTTCAAATTCATGATGCATTGCCTACATATGTGCTTGAATTATCTGATGATTAGATATAATGTTATGTGATATTATATGAATATGAATATGATACCCTTGTATGTCGTATGCTTATGATACCTCGCATGATATTGATATGCAATGATATGAATTCGATTTTAGTGAGTAGGAAAGGAACTTACTGAGCCATGAGTGCTCATAGCTTACTTTCCTTGTACCGCAAATATGGGGGACGGATATTCGGAACGACGGAGCAGCAGGAGGAGCAGATAGTGATGTGTGTGGTGGTGGCTCGGCAAGAACGATTCAGACAAATTAATATTTTTAGTTATATGATCAATATATGCACATTCGAACTAATCAGAATATGTGATATCTTGCTTATTTAAATAAAAGGAATGATTTAAAATTTTCCGCTGTTATAGTATAACTAAAGCATGTACGTAAGTAGTATAAGATCGTAGCGCCGCCCTTGGGTAAGAAGGGTGGGTTTTACAAGTTTAGAAACTGAAAACTAGTTCTTTCTAAACTTGGTGCGTAAAGACAATTACTCAAAAATCCATGTTTTATTCTTATCAAAAGATAAACATCTCCCACTGCAAAAACTACCATTTTTACAGTAGTGCCATGTAGACAGTGTTTTAATTTTCATTTAGTTGCCGGGTTTCCTGGAACCCTGCAATGAATTGCGGACATGATTAATGACATTTGTATCTACACTCCAGGTTCTGGTAGATAACACCACTAAACATGTTTCAACTAATGAATTAAATACACCTATATTGTTCTTAGTTCTAAGAAGACGGTTTACCTTAATGTCCAAGTCCTATTTCCAATCATTACAATTGGGATTACTAAGTCTTTCTTATAGTATGACTACTAGGGGATTGACAAACATTTTAAATCCTAAGAATCACAAAAATACTTGGTCAAGATCAACTCCTTAAAAATCCCCATGAATTTTGTATGCCACGATAGTGTGGACGTATACAAAATCGAAGAGGAGATTTTATTCATTAATTTTATTATCTCGTCAACTTTACTTTATGACGAATAAAATTAATAGTTGATCTGTCTTTGATCAAATATTTGATCAAAAACTTTTGAATTTAAAAAATATTGATTCCTCAAACAATATTATTTAAATTCACCAACACCTCAAACACCGTGAATTTTGTATGCCACGTTAGTGTGGACGTATACAAATTCAACATTTGTAAAAGGAGGATTTTAACCCATTAATTTTATTATCTTGTCAACCTAACTTTTTGACAAATAAAATTAATAGTTGGTATCATTTGGTCACACAAATAATAGCAGTGACTCCGATGGGGAGGATACTATTAGATGTGTCTAAGTGTATACCATTACTTGACACTAAGTCCATTAATAAGATTATGCCCCTTCCGTTGGGGAAGATCACACGCTCTTAATTAACTTCCTATAGTCATCCAAAAATGGAAGTCTGTTCTAGTGATCCACAAACAAGCTCATCCGTTATGGAGGAAGACACTTAGAGCCAACGCGCAAGCTTGTTTGCATCACTTACAAACCAGTAATGGAGACCATGGGATTTACTTAAAAATCTCTCTCCCACTTAGTTATTTATAAATGAGGAATTTTAACTATGCTAGCCTACTAAATATGTAAACTAACATGCACACACAGCACAATATAAAAGCAATAAATAGAAAATTTAATTTTCAACTATTATGGCTTTTATCTCTTGTTGTCCTCCGTGTGTTGTCATCCCAAGCTGCTGCCATATTTGGCCACTGCCATCGGGTCTAGCTGTCGCATCCATCTTGCTCCTAGTTCCGCTGCGCCTCTGGTCCTTAGAAGGTTCCACGCTTTGCAAGATTCGATCCGCGACATAAATAGAATTTTACATTTTGATCCTATATTCCTCGAAGGAATGTACATGTAAACTAGATCGAACATAAAATAAAATTTACATCCATCGATCCTATATTCCATAAAAGGAATGTACATATAACTAGATCAAAAATAAAATCCTAATAAAACTAAATACAGCTCCTGCTGTATTTTATAATACAATCATGCACACACAATAAAATGCCCTTGACATGTCCAAGGGTCCAATCACACACATAATAACTATAAGCCATAATAGTTGGATCCTGCATCCACAAAGTTAGCACATCCTACTATTAACCTGCCTAAATTTTGTATGACATGTGCATAATTAAACTAATACCAAATACACAGAGGCAAAACCCTAACTCTGATACCAATTGTTGGTTGTTACTCGGAAAACCTAAAGGTTCCACTGTACAAAAATTTTGTACAAAGGTCTGAACCTTTTCCTAGCTACCATGTGTTCTTTTAAATTAAATTTTGGATCGTCTGCGGAACTTAACACGTTTGATCCAAAACTTAATATATTTGTTCTTTTAGGTTTTGACTTGGATCTCCTGCGGAACTTAACACGTTCGACCCAAGTCACCTTAAGTTATTAATTCCATTAAATATTAATTTCCATAATTGGTTCCCAGTACTGACGTGGCGAGGCACATGGCCTTCTTGGATATGGGAGCAACCACCACCGACTAGACAAAACCTTTTATGGAAAACTAATATTTAATTTCCTAAAATAACTTTAGGTTAACCGAAAAGAACAATCAAATCACAAGGAAAAGAAAAACAAAAGAACACTATATCGAAAACAAATTTGAAACTCTAGAATCGTATGCCTCTTGTATTTAGTATTATTTCCAAAAATAACTAGTATGATGCGGAAAGAAAAAATACTAGTTATGCCTTTTAGAAAAACCTCTTGATCTTCTACCGTATTCCTCTTCTAACCTCGAACGTTGTGTGGGCAACGATCTTCCGAGATGAGAAACCACCAAAGCACCTTCTCCTTTCTTCAAATTTCGGCCAAGCACAAAGCTTCCAAAAGATGAAGATCTTTTCCACCAACCAAGCTCCAAGGGATGTAGGCTTTCTCTCCTTCTTCCTCAAGCTAGATCCGACCACCAATTAAAACTCCATAAGCATGAAGAGGTTCGGCCACAAAGAGAAGAAGAAGAGAAGAAGGAAGGGCCGGCCACACCACCAAGGAAAAGAGGAAGAAAAATAGAATAGAGTCGTTCGCATTGAAGCCTCCTCTACCCCCTCTTTTATAATCCTTGGTCTTGGCAAATAAGGAAAATTTTAATAAAAACTTCCTTAATTCTTTTTCCATTGAAAAGGAAAATTTATTTAATTAAAAATAATTTTCTTTCTCAATTTTATTTGGCCGGCCATATAAAAGCTACAAACAAGGAGAGTTTTAATTAATTAAAACTTCCTAATTTGTCTCCAGAAATTTATAAAAATTTCTCCAATAATTTTTATCCCTTCATGATTGGTTTATAAAAAGGAAATTTAATAAATTAAAATCTTTCTTTTAAACATGTGGATAAAAAGAAAGTTATCTCTAAAAATTAAAATCTCTTTTAATCTACAAATAAGGAAAGATATCAAATCTTTTCTTAATCTTTTGTAGAAACTTATAAAAAAGAATACTTAATTTTAAACTCTCTTTTAAATCATGAACATGGTTAAAAAGGAAAGTTTTCTTAAAATTTAAAATCCACCTTTAATCAACAAATAAGGAAAGATTTCAAATTTTAAACTCTCTTTTGAACATGTAGATGATTTACAAATAAGGAAAGTTTTTTCCAAAAATTAAAACCATCCTTTTAATCTATAAATAAGGAAAGAGATTAATCTCTTCTCTTAATCTTTTGTAGAAAACTATAAAAGGAAATTTTTAATTTTTAAACTCTCTTTTTAAAACCTTGATATCCACATAAGAAATAATTTTAATAAAAATCCCTTTTAATATTCTAGTGGCCGGCCACCTAAGCTTGGGACCCAAGCTTTGGCCGACCACCTACATGGCTCATCTACTTGGTCTTGGCCGGCCCTAGCTTGGGTTCCAAGCTAGCTTGGCCGGCCCCATTAGATGGGTAAGAAGGTGCGTATGCGGTGGGTATAAATCTCTATATACTAGAGGCTACGATAGGGACCGAGAGGAGGAATTGGTTTTGGTCTCCCGATGAAATTAAGCATCCCGTGTTCGCCCCGAACACACAACTTAATTTCATTAATAATAATTCATTCCACTAAAGAACTATTATTGAACTACCGCACAAATCCCAAATTACATTTTGGACTCCTTCTTATTATGAGTGTGTTAGTCTCCCTGTGTTTAAGATAACAAATGTCCACTAATTAAGTAAGTTACTGACAACTCACTTAATTAATATCTAGATCCAAGAGTAGTACCACTCAACTTCATCATCATGTCGGACTAAGTCCACCTGTAGGGTTTAACATGACAATCCTTATGAGCTCCTCTTGGGGACATTCTCAACCTAGATCACTAGGACACATTTTCCTTCTATAATCAACAACACACACTATAAGTGATATCATTTCCCAACTTATCGGGCTTATTGATTCATCGAACTAAATCTCACCCATTGATAAATTAAAGAAATAAATATCAAATATATGTGTTTGTTATTATATTAGGATTAAGAGCACACACTTCCATAATAACTGAGGTCTTTGTTTCTTTATAAAGTCAGTATAAAAGAAACGACCTCTAATGGTCCTACTCAATACACTCTAAGTGGACTAGTGTAATTATATAGTTAAGATAAACTAATACCTAATTACACTACGACCTTCCAATGGTTTGTTCCTTTCCATTATGGTCGTGAGCTACTGTTTATAATTTATAAGGTACTGATAACATGATCCTCTGTGTGTGACACCACACACCATGTTATCTACAATATAAATTAATTGAACAACTACATTTATCATAAATGTAGACATTTGACCAATGTGATTCTTATTTCTAGATAAATATTTATTCCAAAAGCTAGGCTTTTAGTATACACTCTAACAGTCTGGACATGGAATTAAGGCAAAACCACACATTGAATCAAGGTTAAGAACTTTCCAGAAGCTCCACAATGTTGTCCATGATATGTTGTATGGAGTTGGAACCAGCGATTTTGGTTGGGACTCAGAAAAAAAACTTGTTACGGCTGAGAATTCCGTGTGGGATGAATATATTAAGGTAATTTATTTTATTATTAAAATGTTTTATTTTTATTTTTATTTTCTTTTGTTTAGTTAGTAATATAAATTTTATTTTATAGACTCATGGAGATGCAAAACAATTTTGATACAAGTCATTGGTTTACTATGAAGAACTTTCTGTCATCTTTGGTGGAGACTGTGCATCTGGGAAAGATGCTCAAGGTCCTGCTGATATTGTGGAAGAATTAGACAAAGTTGCAGTTGAAAATGATGAAAGTATAGGCGTTGATGGAGATTATGCTCCATATGCCCAAGATTTCATATTTGGATCAAACGTAGAGAATTCTAAGCCAGAAAGGAGAAAGACTGAGAGCACTAAAGATTTGTCTCGAGTTATTAGAGAGGCGACAACTATTCTTGGGGAAGAACTTAACAATGCAAGTAATCGATTAAGTAAAGCATTGGAATATGATGAAGGCGCTGAAAAAAGAATGAAAGTCAATGAGGTTTTAACAAAGTTACCTGGGCTTAGCATGTTGGAGCGTCATAAAGCGATAAGAAAAATTGGTTGTGATCGTGAAACTACCGATATTTTCTTCACCATACCAGATGATGAGAAAGAAGCTTTTGTGAAAGCATTATTGAGTGGAGATATTTGAGGCGTAGACCTTAGGTTTTATTGTCATTGTTGGTGCAATATCCCTCAGGTCAAGGCTGACCTGGTTGACCAAGCTTGAGTCTTGGTTTGAGTTTCGATGTTTGACAATGCAGTTGTGCATTTGGGGAGATTGTCTGGTGCAATTCTCCTCTGATCAGGGTCTGATCAGGTTGATTGAAGAAGAGTCAAGTAGGTCAAGGTTGACCAGATACTTGACTGAGAAGTCCTAACTGGGATGTTAGGCAGAAGGAAAATCCTGGTGAGTGAAGCCAGGTGAAAGACCTAGTGAGTGAAGCTAGGCAGATAGAAAATCCTAGTGAGTGAAGCTAGGTGAAAGACCTGGTGAGTGAAGCCAGGCAGAAGTGAAAATCCTAGTGAGTGAAGCTAGGTGAAAGACCTGGTGAGTAAAGCTAGGTAGAAGTGAAAATCCTAGTGAGTGAAGCTAGGTGAAAGACCTGGTGAGTGAAGCCAGGCAGAAGAGAAGTCCTAGTGAGTGAAGCTAGGCAGAAGGGAAGTCCTGGTGAGTGAAGCCAGGCACGGGGAAATCCAGATGGGTCAAGGTTGACCAGACATCTGGTGAAAGTCCAAGTAGGTCGTAGGAATTGACCGGATACTTGGCACGATGAGGAAAAGTCCAAGTAAGTCAAGGGAGTGATCGGATACTTGGCAAGATGAAGAAAAGTCCAAGTGAGTCAAAGGGATTGACCGGACACTTGGTGAGGGAGTCCTAGCAAGTCAAGGGTGACCGGATTCTAGGCATGATGTTCCAACAGGTCAAGGATTGACCGGATGTTGGTGTGGGGGCTTTGGGACTTGGTTTTGGGCAAAAACCAACAGCTGGATCGATCAGCCGATCGATTGGCTGGAGCTCAATCGATCGGTCGATCGATTGGGGTGTCCCCACGAGAAGCCTTCGTCCCAATCGATCAGTGGATCGATTGGGAGCTGCGACTTCGCGGGATTAAGCCCTGGATCGATCAGCCGATTGATTTAGGCAAATTCCAAGAGCACAGAGGCGCTCTGGATCGATCAGTGGATCGATCCAAAGCCTCCCCGATCGATTGGGAGCATTCCAATCGATCGGGATCCGACCGTTAGCGTCGTATTTAGCTGTAGGCGAGCGTTTCCTTCAGCAGAACTTCACCGATTCATCTCAGATCACTTGAGCGCTTCCACAGCTTCTCCACAAAGATCAGATCGCCAGTTCTTGAAGGTTCTTGGAGGTTTTCCAAGTCAAGAGGCGGATCTACAGCTGAAGAAGAAAGCTAGGGTTAGGGTTTCTATACTCATTGTAAGCTTTTGCTTGTATTTGTGTATCCTTTCCCTTTCTTCTTCTAGTGTGAACTTGTAGGGCTTCTCCGCCTTCGGTAGTTACCAAAAAAGAGTGTTTATTAGTGGAGGTGTGTGTGTGTGCGTGGATCCTTGGACTAGTCACCTCTTGTGAGGTGGATACCAAGTAAAATCCCAAGTGTTAGTGTTGTATGTTTTGTGTTTCTTGTATTACCACTGCACATCTTCGAAGAAACAAGCAACGTCAAGCACCGAGCACGCGCCGAGCTATTCACCCTCCCCCCCTCTAGCTACTTTTCGGTCCCAACAAGTGGTATCAGAGCGAGGTCGCTCTTCACCGGAGTCATCGTCGGAAGGGGCAAACAAAACAAGCAAAGCTAGAGGGTGAAAAAGTTGAAGAAATTCTACAAGTCGAAGACTTCATCAAAAGGCTCAACTTCAAGATGCAATTCCAAGATGGACTTGAATTTGACACAAGGGTGGCTCCACCGTACACATCCACATGCTTCGATTCTTGGAGATCAATAATCAAAAATTTCTTGATCATGGAGATAGAGCAATGGTTTGCTCTCATGGAAGGATTTGAAGCTCCAACAAACTCCAAGGGCAAGCCTCTCAAGAAAAGCAAATGGAGTCAAGAGCAAGTTCAAAGGAGCAAGGCAAACGATAAAGTGACCAAGCTTTTGGTCAACTTATTGCCAAGTAATATTTTGGCTCAAGTTGGAGAATTCAAGGATGCCAAGGAGCTTTGGAGCAAGTTGGCATCAATTCATGAGATCCCCTCCACTGTACCAAATTAAGAGGAATCCAAAGAGGGCGACTCATTGGAGCAAGATCAAGAGGAGGACTCTGAAGTTGAGAGATGATCAACTTCCGAAGAAGAAGCTTCATCTTCGAGGGAATGCAATGAAGGGAACAAGAAGGGAGCATACTCCTTGTTCCATGTACAAGATGAAGATGAAGAAGCCTCCACCTCTAGGATTGAGGGGGAGCAATCTTCATTGACATCGGATCAAGAGCAAGAAGAATCTTCTACATCCGGGTCAAGAAGAGAAGAGGATGAAGAAGCTTCCATCTCCACAAGTCAAGAACAATCTAATGGAGGAGCATCACTATCGGATCAAGAGGAAGTCTCTACATCCACATCACATGGAGGAGCAAGTGCCACCCCTACACAAGAAGGTATAAACATTTCAATTAAAAATAAAAATCATATTATATGCTTTGAATGTAGGGAAAAAGGGCATTACAAAAGTAAATGCCCTAGATTGGCCAAGAAGAAGGGCCAAGTGGCATCCAAGGGCAAGGAGAAGCCCAAGGAGACCATCCCCGGAACAAAGAAGAGCAAGGAGCACATTGTGTGCTTCTCTTGCAATCAAAAGGGGCATTACCGAAGTTAGTGTCCTAAGGGGAAGAAGGTGGTCAAGGCTCAAGGAGGAAGCTCAACTCAAGGGGGAGCCTCCAAGGTAAAAAGGAAGGTAACATTTATTGAGCCTATTCCTTTAAATCATGGTAAAAAGCATGATAGTTCTAACCTATATCATTTTAATGCTATTTACCATGAAAATAGGAGGCATGATAAAGTTAAAGAAAATCATGTAGCTTTTCATGCTAAAACCACTACACCTAGGGCTAGGAATGTAGATAAAAATCTAGGCAAGAACTCTAAGGATTTTAGCTACAAGCCTAGAAACAAAAATGCTCATGGATTTAATGGAAAACCAAAAACTAAGGACTTAGTGATGGAAAATCAAGTCTTGAGGTCAAGACTTGACAAACTAGAAAAGACCCTAAAAAGGATGGAAAATATCCTTAAAGGGCAAAATGAGCAAAATCTAGGTTTAGGACAACAAGGGTCATCCAAGGGTCATAGAGGTTTGGGATACAAACCTAAAATCAAAAAGGATGTACCTACTTATCAAAGGGTTCCATATAGCTATGGAACCAACCCTAAGTCTAGAGGTCAAGTCAAGGATACAAGGGATGTTATCCCTAGAAGTATCTTTGCAATGACAAACGTGACTAAGACCTCTAAGAAGGCTAAGAAAGTCACTAACAAGGTCACAAGGGAAGCAATCCCTAGGGTTGACTTAGAAAAAGTGACCAAGGCTTCTAAGAAGCCAAACAAGGTCAATAGAAAGGTATCTAGGGAAGTTATCCCTAGTGAATACCTAGAGCATCCAAGGAGCACCAATATGTTTTGGGTTCCTAGGAGCATTTTCTCTACCCCATAGATGGGTTAGAGAGTGTCAACTCTAAGAAGAAGGGTAGTTAACCCAACTTTAAAGAAATTGACACTGAAGGAGCATTTTCAAGGTTATTATTAACCTTTGAAAATGAAATGAATTTATGATTTACTCTTTGAAAGAGTAAAATGTGCCAAAATTTGAGAAGTGTTGATTTTATTTTAAAATGGCACATATTGGGAAAACATAAGGAAATACCAAGTTGGGACTTTGGTATTTTCTTAGTAATTTAAGGTAAATCTAAGCCTTAATCTAAAGTGCTACTGTTGTGGAAAAATGAAATATGCCAACACTTGAGGGATATGCTTAATTTCAATTGGCATAAATTAATCAAGAAAATTAGAAATGCCAATTTAGGTTTTGGCACCTTCTTGAAGCACTTTGGGCAATCTAGGTTTAAATTTTTAACTTAGCAAAGGGTTAAGGATACTTAGGTAGGTAATCTAGGTATTTTATTTATGCAAAATCTTGCCATAATTGGTTGCTCACTATATGCCATGACATCATATTTATTTAATTGTGTTTGCATTCATGACTTACTATGAAAATACATAAATACCATGTCATGCATTCATACATCATGTAGTTATAGGAATCTTTCTTTTGAAAGCTAGTTCATTTTGATGTATGCCATAACATATCATGCATTATTTTTAATTCCTTAAAATTAAGGACAAATGACATTTATCAACTTGTACCAACAAGTGGTCTTTGTAACAAGTGGTACAAATTCACTAACAAGCGGTACAAGTGTATCGACAAGTGACATCCTAGGTGGATGTTCAATATCCACAAAATGCCTAGATAGATATGCATGATCCCTAGATTAGGGAAAAACCAACTTTTACATCTCACAAAGACCCATAAGATGACTTGTATATGTGTTGTGCACATTAGACACAAGTGAGATGTTAGGATGATGAACAAAACTCAACATGCTGATTTAGTGCATTCTTTTGAGTTTTAAATTCATCAAAACACATAGTTATGTGTTTTCTCATCATTGGGAAAGCTAATGTACAAGTCATGTGCATTAAGCCCAAGGAACATGGTGGGATATTGGTTTTAAAAATGTTTTTAAAATGCTTTTGGAAAACCTTGGTGAAGGCTATCTTTTGATAGTAATCATCATTGAATAGTTAGACACAAAACTTGAAGAAAATACTAAAGTTTTTGCAAGTTTTCAAGTTTGTGTCAATATTTGAAAATATGATATATTTTCATAGAAAATTATTTTTCCATGATAATATATGCCCTAAATAATGTCTACACAAATTTTCACAATTTTTGAAATTTTGTAGAATTTTCTAGGGGTTTCTAAAATTGGCTGAAATTGAATTTCAGCAATTTCAGGCCTTCAATCGATCAGTGGATCGATTGGAGTGCCTCAATCGATCAGCCGATTGATTGAGATGGCATTTCTCACGAGTAGAAGCTCGCTGGATCGATCAGCCGATCGATCCAAGAAGACTGAATCGATCAGTGGATCGATTCAGCAGGGTTCAATCGATTGGAACCCAACTCCAATCGATCGAAGATGCTGATTTTGGCTGGGAAAGCTTATTTTCAGCATTTTGAACCTATTTTAGTCTAGGTAACCATTCCTAACCCCTCAAAATACATTTGTATACATAAAAAGGGTGTTTTCATGTTGAAAACAAGAATGGATTGGTTAAGGGAGACTAAGTTGAAGTTTAGGTTGAGGTTTGTTTCAAATTTTGAACTTTTGAACCTCAAAACTTCTTAATTTGGGTTTCCTAAAGGTTTAGGGATTCCAAGTCATTGTTGGTGCAATGACAGAAGTTACGACCATGTCTTTAGGGGGAGGGACTCTTTAAAGACATGAAAATTATTTTTCATGAACCTTGGAAGGTGGTTAACCTTCTTTTCAGAACATGCTCAAGGTTGAGTATTTGAACTTTAATGGGGAGTGGATATCCTCATTGTTTAAGTGATTTAAGTTAAAAATGCTCAAGGATGGGCATTTGACTACATTAATGGGAGAATGTAGAGTTAAGGATAATGAAGGGTATGAGACTTTCATTATCATGTTGATCACAACGAGTGAAGTTGTGAACAACGATGAGCAACTCTTCAGGGGGAGAGTTTTCAACAAGTGAATTTGTTGATGTGTGCCCAAAGATGGGGCGTCTGTTTGATGTGTGTCAATAGGGGGAGAATGAAGGGTTTAAGTTAGGACTTCATTACCTAGAGGGAGTTTGCCTTCTTAGGAGGAGAATGAAGGGTTTAACTTATGCTTTCATTACCTAGTGGCATGAAGGAGGTTGAGGCTATGAGATTAACCTAACTTAAAGGTGGTATTGTCAAACATCAAAAAGGGAGAGTTTGTTGGTGCAATATCCCTCAGGTCAAGGCTGACCTGGTTGACCAAGCTTGAGTCTTGGTTTGAGTTTCGATGTTTGACAATGCAGTTGTGCATTTGGGGAGATTGTTTGGTGCAATTCCCCTCTGATCAGGGTCTGATCAGGTTGATTGAAGAAGAGTCAAGTAGGTCAAGGTTGACATATACTTGACCGAGAAGTCCTAACTGGGATGTTAGTGTTGGAGTGTATACTGAAAGCCTAAGCTTTGTAAACATTCATTATGAATAAAGAATCACATTTGGTCAAGTTGTTGACATTTAATTGTAGTTGTTCAATTAATTTATATTGTAGATAACATAGTATGTGGTGTCACATGCAGAAGATAATGTTATCAGCACCTTATAAATTATAAACAGTAGCTCACGACCAAAATGGAAAGGAACAAACCATTAGAAGGTCGTAGTGTAATTAGGTATTAGTTTATCTTGACTATATAATTACACTAGTACACTCAGAGTGTATTGAGTAGGACCATTTGAGGTTGTTTCTTTTATACTGACTTTATAAAGGAACAAAGACCTTAGTTATTATGGAAGTGTGTGCTCTTAATCCTAATATAATAACAAGCACATATATTTGATATTTATTTCTTTAATTTATCAATGGGTGAGATTTAGTTCGATGAATCAATAAACCCGATAAGTTGGGAAATGATATCACTTATAGTGTGTGTTGTTGATTATAGAAGGAAACTGTGTCCTAGAGATACTAGGTTGATAATGTCCTCAAGAGGAGCTCATAAGGATTGTCATGTTAAACCCTGCAGGTGGACTTAGTCCGACATGATGATAAGGTTGAGTGGTACTACTCTTGGACTATGATATTAATTAAATGAGTTGTCAGTAACTCACTTAATTAGTGGGCATTCGATATCTTAAACACGGGGAGACTAACACACTCATAATAAGAAGGAACCCAAAAATGTAATTTGGGATTTGTGCGATAGTTCAATAATAGTTCTCTAGTGGAATGAATTATTATTGATAAAATTAAGTTGTGTGTTCGGGGCGAACACGGGATGCTTAATTTTATCGGGAGACCAAAACCAATTCCTCCTCTCGGTCCCTATCGTAGCCTCTTATTTATAGAGTACTATACCCACCTATACCCACCTTCTATACCCACCAATAGGGGGTCGGCCAAGCTAGCTTGGGAACCAAGCTAGGGCCGGTGGGGTGGCCGGCCCTAGCTTGAACCCAAGCTAGTGGTGGCCGGCCAAATTAAATTAAAAAAGAATTTTAATTTTTATTTTTATTATGTGGAAGAAATAATTTATTAAAGAGAATTAAAATTAAAATATCTCTCTTGTAAAAGATCTATAAAAGATTAAAGAAAGAGATTATATCTCTTTCCTTATTTGTAGATTGGTGAGATATTTTATTTTCTCTTTAAAATTATCCACATGTTGATAAAATTAAAATTATAGAAATTTCTTTTTATCAACCATGAAGAGATTTTTAAAGAGAAATTCTAATTTTAAAATTTCTGAAAACAAATTAGGAAGTTTTAATTGTTGATTAAAACTTGTCTAATTTATCTCTTTTAATGTGGCCGGCCATTAGAGATTAATTGGGGAAATTTTATTTTATTTTTCTCAATTAAATCATGTCAAGGGAATTAAGGAAATTTTATTGTAATTAAATTTCCTAATTTGCCTAGGTCAAGGAATATAAAAGAAGGGGTGAGGGTGCCTTCATGAGACAACCTCTATTATTTCTCTCCCTCTTTTATTCCTTGGAGTGGCCGGCCATCCTCTTCCTCTCTCCCTCTTTGTGGTGGTCGAAACTCTCAAAGGCTTGGAGCTCTTGTGGCGGCCGGATACTACTTGGAGAAGAAGAAGAAGAAGAAGAAGGAGAGAAAGCTAGCATCTCTTGGAGCTTGGTTGGTGTTTTGTTCTTCATCCTTGGTTAAGCTTTTTGTGGCCGAACCTAGCTAGGAGGAGAAGAAGGTGGTTGGTGGTTTCTCATCTCGGAAGATCGTTGCCCACACAACGTCCGAGGTTAGAAGAGGAATACGGTAGAAGATAAAGAGGTCTTTCTAAAAGGTATAACTAGTAATTTTTCTTTCCGCGTTATACTAGTTATTTTTGGAAATAATACCAAATACAAGAGGCTTACGATTCTAGAATTTCGAATATATTTTTCGATGTTGTGTTCTTTTATTTTTTTCTTTTCCTTGTGATTTGATTGTTCTTTTTGGTTAACCTAAAGTTATTTTAGGAAATTAAATATTAGCTTTCTATAAAAGGTTTTGTCTAGTCGGTGGTGGTTGCTCTCATATCCAAGAAGGCCATGTGCCTCGCCACGTCAGTACTGGGAACCGATTATGGAAATTAATATTTAATGGAATTAATAACTTAAGGTGATTTGGGTCGAACGTGTTAAGTTCCGCAGGAGATCCAAGTCAAAACCTAAAAGAACAAATAGATTAAGTTTTGGATCAAACGTGTTAAGTTCCGCAGGTGATCCAAAATTTAATTTAAAAGAACACATGGTAGCTAGGAAAAGGTTCAGACCTTTGTACAAAATTTTTGTACAGTGGAACCTCTAGGCTTTCCGAGTAGCAACCAACAATTGGTATCAGAGCTAGGGTTTTGCCTCTGTGTATTTGGTATTAGTTTAATTATGCACATGTCATACATAATTTAGGCAGGTTAATAGTAGGATGTGCTAACTTTGTGGATGCAGGATCCAACTATTATGGCTTTTAGTTATTATGTGTGTGATTGGACCCCTGGACATGTCAAGGGCATTTATCTGTGTGTGCATGATTGTATTAAAGTACAGCAGGAGCTATATTTAGTTTTATTAGGATTTTATTTTTGATCTAGATACATGTACATTCCTTTTATGGAATATAGGATCAAAAATGTAAAATTCTATTTATGTCGCGGATCGAATCTTGCAAAGCGTGGAACCTTCTAAGGACCAGAGGCGCAGCGGAACTAGGAGCAAGATGGATGCGACAGCTAGACCCGGTGGCGTTGGCCAAATATGGCAGCAGCTTGGGATGACAACACATGGAGGACAACTAGAGATAAAAGCCATAGTAGTTGAAAATTAGATTTTCTATTTATTGCTTTTATTTTGTGCTGTGTGTGCATGTTAGTTTACAAGTTTAGTAGGCTAGCATAGTTAAAATTCCTCATTTATAAATAACTAAGTGGGAGAGGGATTTTTAAGTAAATCCCATGGTCTCCATTACTGGTTTGTGAGTGATGCAAACAAGCTTGCGCGTTGGCTCTGAGTGCCTTCCTCCATAACGGATGAGCTTGTTTGTGGATCACTAGAACAGACTTCCATTTTTGGATGACTATAGGAAGTTAATTAAGAGCGTGTGATCTTCCCCAATGGAAGGGGCATAATCTTATTAATGGACTTAGTGTCTAGTAATGGTATACACTTAGACACATCTAATAGTATCCACCCCATCGGAGTCACTGCTATTATTTGTGTGACCAAATGATACCAACTATTAATTTTATTTGTCAAAAAGTTAGGTTGACAAGATAATAAAATTAATGGGTTAAAACCCTCCTTTTACAAATGTTGAATTTGTATACGTCCACACTAACGTGGCATACAAAATTCACGGTGTTATGAGGTGTTGGTTAATTTAAAATAGTATTGTTTGAGGAATCAATATTATTCTAAATTTAGAGTTCTGACCAAAAGTTATTTGTGATTCTTAGGATGACTTTCAACTCACTGTCCATCATACTTCAACAAAATAGACTTACTGGACCTAATTACATAGATTGGAAAAGAAACCTAGACATTGTTCTTACTGCTGAAAGCTATAAATTTGTACTGACTGACCAGTGCCCTGAAGCACCTACTGGTGAATCTACCCAAGAGGAGATTGAATATCATAGGAAATGGGTAAAAGCCGATGAGATGGCGCGGTGTTACATTTTGGCTTCAATGTCAAATGTATTGCAACATCAGCATCAAGATTTACCAACAGCCTATGATATTATGAACAATCTCAAGGAACTCTTTGGTCATCAGGATATGGCTTCTAGGCAAGAAGCCATGAGAAAGATAATGACAGCCACCATGCAAGAGGGTACTCCTGTAAGGGATCATATCCTAAAGATGATGGCTTATCTGAACGAGATACAGATCCTTGGAGGAGAAATTGATGGAGAAACCCAGATCGATATGATCCTCCAAACGCTACCTAGAAGTTTTGAGCAGTTCCGCCTGAACTATAATATGAATAAGAGGATTTATTCATTAGGGGAACTACTGACAGAACTTCAAGCGGCAGAAGGATTATTTCGTCACAATTATCAAATTCACTATGTTGAAAATGGTTCTACTTCTAAACCGAGAGGAAAGAAGAAGAAGAAACAAGCTGGCTCAGCAAAGAAAGTGAATAAATCTCAGAGTATAGGATTTAAAGCTGGAGTGAAGAAGCCGAAGGAAAAGTGCTTCATCTGCAAGCAGTCAGGGCATTGGAAGGTGGACTGTCCTCGTAGGAATCAGAACAATAAAGGTATATCTCATGCTCTAGTTTTTGAAACATGTTTAGCGGTGTTATCTACCAGCACCTGGTGTGTAGATACAGGAGCCACTGATCATGTCTGCAATTCCCTGCAGGGGTTCCAGGAAACCCGACGACTAACTGAAAGAGAGATTATCGTCTACATGGGCAATGCTACTAAGGTGACGTCTGTTGCAGTGGGAGACGTCTACTTATCTTTTAGTAGAAATAGAATTTTGGTTTTAAAAAATTGTCTTTATGTACCCAGTTTTAGAAAGAATTTAATTTCAGTTTCTAAACTGTTCTTAGATGGATATTCAGTTTCTTTTAGTAACGATGTAGTTATTAAAAGAAATAAAGTGATTATCTGTTCTGGTGCATTAGTTGGCAATTTGTATACTTTAAATCCAATTTCTTCCACAAAGCAAAACATGGAAATTTATAACTCATCTTCTAACTCTAATAAGAGAAAAGAACCTTCGGAAATGAACCAAGCATATCTTTGGCATCTAAGGCTTGGTCATATTAACTTAAGTAGGATTCAGAGGCTTATAACCGATGGACTTTTGAGTTCATTAGAGTTGGAAAATTTTCCAACTTGTGAATCTTGCTTAGAAGGTAAAATGACCAAGAGACCATTCAAGGCCAAGGGGTATAGAGCTAAAGAAGTGTTAGAATTGGTTCATTCTGATTTGTGTGGTCCTATGTCTGTCCAGGCAAGAGGTGGTTTTGAATATTTTGTCTCTTTTATAGACGATTATTTAAGATACGGATACATTTACCTAATGCGCCGCAAGTCCGAGTGCTTTGATAAGTTCAAAGAATACAAGGCTGATGTGGAGAAACGACTAGGTAAAAGTATCAAGACACTACGATCTGATCGTGGTGGCGAATACCTCTTAGGAGAGTTTAGGAATTACTTATCAGAGGCCGGGATTCAATCCCAATTGTCTGCACCTGGAACACCCCAACAGAATGGTGTAGCAGAACGAAGGAACATGACTCTTATGGAGATGGTTAGATCGATGATGAGTTATTCAGAATTACCAAATTCGTTTTGGGGATATGCTCTGGAAATAGCAGTATACGTTCTGAACTTAGTACCTTCTAAATCAGTTTTTTCTACTCCCATAGAATTGTGGAATGGGCGAAAACCCAGTCTAAGACATATTCGGATTTGGGGTAGTTCAGCACATGTGCTGAAACCAAATGCTGATAAGTTAGAATCCCGTACATAAGTTCGCGTGTTTGTAGGATATCCCAAAGGAACGAAAGGTGGTTTATTTTATAGTCCTAAAGACCAGAAGGTCATTGTTAGCACCAATGCCCAGTTTTTAGAAGAAGACTATATAATGGATCACAAGCCCAGTAGCAAAGTTGTTTTAGAAGAACTTAGAGAGGACACGTCTACTTCAGTACCAATAGTACAAGATGAAGTACCACAAGAGACTGCAACACGTGTCACACATGATACACAACCACAGACAGTGCCTCGTCGTAGTGGGAGGGTTGTAAGGCAGCCTGAAAGATTCATGTTTTTGGGAGAGTCTTCAGACTTGATCCCGGGTAAACATGAACCTGATCCACGAACATATGACGAAGCACTCCAAGATATAGATGCAGCATCTTGGCAAAAGGCAATGAATTCTGAAATAGAATCTATGTACTCTAATAAGGTCTGGGAGCTTGTAGAACCACCTGATGGTGTAAAAGCCGTTGGATGCAAGTGGATCTACAAAAGGAAAAGAGGGACAGACGGGAAGGTAGAAACCTTCAAAGCTAGGCTTGTTGCGAAAGCGTACACTCAGAAAGAGGGAATCGATTATGAGGAAACCTTTTTACCGGTAGTCATGCTTAAGTCTATCCGGATACTCTTATCCATTGCTGCTCATATGGATTATGAGATTTGGCAAATGGATGTCAAGACAGCTTTCCTTAATGGAAGTCTTGAAGAGAACATCCATATGAAGCAACCAGAAGGGTTCATTGAAAAAGGCAAAGAGCATCTAGTGTGCAAGCTCAATCGGTCCATTTATGGACTGAAGCAAGCTTTAAGGTCTTGGAACATCCGGTTTAATGAAGTAATTCAGTCGTATGGATTTATTCAGTGTCCGGATGAGTCTTGTGTATACAAGAAGTGTAACGGAAACGTGGTGGTATTTCTTGTACTATACGTAGATGATATTTTGTTAACTGGCAACAATGTCAAGGTATTATCAGACGTAAGGGTATGGTTGTCCAAACAATTTGATATGAAGGACTTAGGAGAGTGTGCACACATTCTTGGGATCAAAGTGATAAGGGATCGCAAGAAAAGAATATCGTGTCTGTCCCAAGCTTCATATATAGATACAATCCTTGCTCGTTTTAGTATGCAGGATTCCAAGAAAGGTTTCTTACCTTTTAGGCATGGAATAGCTCTATCTAAAGAGATGTCTCCGAAGACATCAAAGGAGATAGAAGACATGAAAGCATTTCCTTATGCTTCGGCTGTAGGAAGCCTTATGTATGCAATGCTATGTACGAGACTTGATATTTGTTTTACCGTGGGCATGGTTAGCAGATATCAGAGTAACCCTGGACAAGGACATTGGACTGCGGTAAAGCATATATTAAAGTACCTGAGAAGGACTAGAGATTATATGCTAATTTACCAAGCAGACGATATGCTCCCTGTGGGTTACATGGATTCAGATTTCCAATCATATAGGGACAATAGTAAGTCTATATCAGGCTATGTGTTTACTTTAGGAGGTGGAGCCATTTCATGGAGGAGTGTTAAGCAGAAATTGTAACGCCCGAAAATTCTCGAAACTGCATTATAAATATTCTAGGATTTTTCTGGAATTTTTAGATATTTTCCGGAATTTTCCGAGTAGCGGAAACGACAAAAATAATTAGGAAACGAAAACGGCCTTAGCGGGAATTGAACCCGAGACCTATGGTCTAGGGATAATGTTAGTAACCAGTTGAACCCAGCAGGGCCGTGCTGAAAGGAAAGGGAACCAATAAAATTTATATTGGAGTTGGGCGAATTAATTCTTTAATATAAATAGGAAAATTAATTAGGTGAAGAGTTATTTTGGTTTCCACCGTGATTTCTCCTCACCCTAGCCTCACGCCGCCCCTTCTCTTTTCCTCTCCTTCTCTCGGCGCTAACCACAAGGAAGACCTAGGGTTCTCTCCCTAGGGCTCCGAGGACATCTTCCGGCGAGAACTCCGGCACGAGGACGCTCTCCTTCGCGAGGGGAACGCGTGGACGCGAGAAGATCGTCGAAAGAGTCGTCTCCACCGAAATTCTAGCGAATAGAATCGTAAGAAATTACGAATAGGAGGTAAGAAACCCCTCACCTGCAGTATAATAGCTTCCGTTTGAGTTTTTATGTTTTAGTTAGGGTGTATGCAGATTTTTTTATCGATATCTAGGGTGTATTTAACTCTCTTCGCAGATTAGGGGTTTAGTTGAACACCTCTAGATGGGCCGGACACGTTTTCCCTCTTCAGATAGGAGGTTAGACGTTGTCGGGTGCCTAGAGGTGGCCTCCCTAATAGGGAGAAGAGTAAGGGCATCCTAGGTGCTTGATTAAAGGTCTAACTCAGTAACAGACAGCTTAATTAATTTATTAAATGCACTAGAAGCATTTAAAATAGCAAATTAGTTTTATTCTAGCTTACATGGGACTACGGTCCAATGGGTGGGCTCCCACAGTCGCCTCTAGGTTCAGACAACCTAGCTCTAGGTTCAGATAACCTAGAAACAACAATTTAGAACAGTTTAGCTATACTCAGTATTTTACTTTTCAGTTGGCACTGTACTGGATTAGATATCCATTGGGCTGAGCTCCCATAGTCGGTCCCTAGGTTTAGATAACCTAGTAGCTCTACTAAATTCGGGATTTGCAACCCCGGGTCTAGTTAGAGATGCGCGCATAGCACGTACAGTTGTCGGGCCCCTCAGCAGCATGTTTAGTATTTTCACTTACTATTTGTATATGGTTTTCAATCTTTCAGAAATTAGTTCGTGAATTCAGTACAGTTCTAGCAGAAGATCAGTATTAGCGTAGCTCAGTTCTTAGTATCAGCTTACTTTTTCCTTGTGAATATGCATGATGACTTTATGTTTAGCTGTAGATATGCCATGATTGTATGCTTATATGTCATGCCATGCTTAGTTTATTTAGTATATCCAGCATATGTTTTAAACAACATGATTTAAAATCATATTTGCATCGTTGCATGTTTTCGTGAGGTAGATGGTTTCTTACTAAGCTTTAAGCTTACAGATTCTATTTTTCCTTATACTGCAGATAAAGGTAAAGAAAAGATGGACTAGCGGAGGCTGGAGGTCAATGCACTGATGAGGATGTGTGTGGATGGAACCTGGAAGAAGATCTTAGGGAACCTTAGCAAGCTTTATTTCAAACATTAGAACTTTTCAGTGTTTCTTTTTATCATCTTGCACTTTAGTATGTTATTCGTTATGAATTAGTTAACCATGCACTTTATTATGCTTAGAACACCTCTTTTATGTTGTTAGAATGTTAGTTGTTGTCATTAGAGTGTTTCTTAGTCATTTTAGTACTTGTAATGTGGTTGAGGCACTAAACAGTGCTGAAATCAGACATTTGGCACGAAATCAGTAACTCGAATCGATCAGCTGATCGATTCGAGGGTTTCCAATCGATCAGCTGATCGATTGGGCAATCTGCTCCGCGAACAGTAGGCCTCTGGATCGATCAGCCGATCGATCCAGCCATTTCAGTCGCGAACAGAAAGCCCTGGGATCGATCACTGGATCGATCAACCGATCGATCCAAATTATCGTCTCGACCACAGTAGCATGCTGGATCGATCACTGGATCGATCCAACTTATGTCCCGCATACAGTAGCCGGCTGGATCGATCACTGGATCGATCCGACTATTCCAATCGATCCGTGGATCGATTGGGAGGTCTGGTATCAACAGGGAAGTGTCTAAGTCTAGTTCCTTGGCCATGGGGAAGGTAAGACATGTTATGAGTAGTTAGTTATCTTCCTTAGCATGTATAGAACCAAGAAATGTCAGTGTTTTAGTAAAATTTTAATTAGCACAGCTTCCGCATCTAGTTCTAGTGATGGTCAGGGAATAGTTTAGCACAGTATAACTGTAGCGATCGGCCTTACAGCCTAGTAGTAGAAGGCGGGTCGTTACAGAAATGCGTATCGGACTCAACCATGGAAGCTGAGTATGTAGCAGCCTCTGAGGCAGCTAAAGAAGCAGTATGGCTCAGGAACTTTCTAATGGACTTAGATGTGATTCCTGGTTTGCCCAAAATTATCACAATTTATTGTGATAATAGCGGTGCAGTTGCAAACTCGAAGGAACCACGAGCTCATAAGGCAAGTAAACATATAGAACACAAGTACCACCTGATACGAGATTCGTGAAGCGAGGAGAAGTTGTCATCGCCAAGATTGCATCAGCAAATAACCTGGCAAATCCTTTCACTAAGGCCCTTCCAGCGAAAGCTTTTGATCGGCATGTGGAGGGAATGAGAATTAGATGTATGGTAGAAGATATGACAGCTTAGTCATTAGTATAAGTGGGAGATTGTTGGAGTGTATACTGAAAGCCTAAGCTTTGTAAACATTCATTATGAATAAAGAATCACATTTGGTCAAGTTGTCTACATTTAGTTGTAGTTGTTCAATTAATTTATATTGTAGATAACATAGTATGTGGTGTCACATGCAGAAGATAATGTTATCAGTACCTTATAAATTATAAACAGTAGCTCACGACCAAAATGGAAAGGAACAAACCATTAGAAGGTCATAGTGTAATTAGGTATTAGTTTATCTTGACTATATAATTACACTAGTACACTCAGAGTGTATTGAGTAGGACCATTTGAGGTCGTTTCTTTTATACTGACTTTATAAAGGAACAAAGACCTCAGTTATTATGGAAGAGTGTATCGCCAAGATTTTATTTTATTTTTCTCAATTAAATCATGTCAAGGGAATTAAGGAAATTTTATTGTAATTAAATTTCCTAATTTGCCTAGGTCAAGGAATATAAAAGAAGGGGTGAGGGTGCCTTCATGAGACAACCTCTATTATTTCTCTCACTCTTTTATTCCTTGGAGTGGCCGGCCATCCTCTTCCTCTCTCCCTCTTTGTGGTGGTCGAAACTCTCAAAGGCTTGGAGCTCTTGTGGCGGTCGGATACTACTTGGAGAAGAAGAAGAAGAAGAAGAAGAAGGAGAGAAAGCTAGCATCTCTTGGAGCTTGGTTGGTGTTTTGTTCTTCATCCTTGGTTAAGCTTTTTGTGGCCGAACCTAGCTAGGAGGAGAAGAAGGTGGTTGGTGGTTTCTCATCTCGGAAGATTGTTGCCCACACAACGTCCGAGGTTAGAAGAGGAATACGGTAGAAGATCAATAGGTCTTTCTAAAAGGTATAACTAGTAATTTTTCTTTCCGCATCATACTAGTTATTTTTGAAAATAATACCAAATACAAGAGGCTTACGATTCTAGAATTTCGAATATGTTTTTCGATGTTGTGTTCTTTTATTTTTTTCTTTTCCTTGTGATTTGATTGTTCTTTTTGGTTAACCTAAAGTTATTTTAGGAAATTAAATATTAGCTTTCTATAAAAAGTTTTGTCTAGTCGGTGGTGGTTGCTCCCATATCCAAGAAGGTCATGTGCCTCGCCACGTCAGTACTGGGAACCGATTATGGAAATTAATATTTAATGGAATTAATAACTTAAGGTGATTTGGGTCGAACGTGTTAAGTTCCGCAGGAGATCCAAGTCAAAACCTAAAAGAACAAATAGATTAAGTTTTGGATCAAACGTGTTAAGTTCCGCAGGCGATCCAAAATTTAATTTAAAAGAACACATGGTAGCTAGGAAAAGGTTCAGACCTTTGTACAAAATTTTTGTACAGTGGAACCTCTAGGCTTTCCGAGTAGCAACCAACAGTTAGGCAGAAGGAAAATCCTGGTGAGTGAAGCTAGGCAGATAGAAAATCCTAGTGAGTGAAGCTAGGTGAAAGACCTGGTGAGTGAAGCCAGGCAGAAGTGAAAATCCTAGTGAGTGAAGCTAGGTGAAAGACCTGGTGAGTGAAGCCAGGCAGAAGAGAAGTCCCAGTGAGTGAAGCTAGGCAGAAGGGAAGTCCTGGTGAGTGAAGCCAGGCACGGGAAAATCCAGATGGGTCAAGGTTGATCAGACATCTGGTGAAAGTCCAAGTAGGTCATAGGAATTGACCGGATACTTGGCACGATGAGGAAAAGTCCAAGTAAGTCAAGGGAGTGACTGAATATTTGGCAAGATGAAGAAAAGTCCAAGTGAGTCAAAGGGATTGACCGGACACTTGGTGAGGGAGTCCTAGCAGGTCAAGGGTGACCGGATTCTAGGCATAATGTTCCAACAGGTCAAGGATTGACCGGATGTTGGTGTGGGGGCTTTGGGACTTGGTTTTGGGCAAAAACCAACAGCTGGATCGATCAGCCGATCGATTGGCTGGAGCTCAATCGATCGGTCGATTAATTGGGGTGTCCTCGCGAGAAGCCTTCGTCCCAATCGATCAGTGGATCGATTGGGAGGCAGCCGCGAGCGCACAGAAGCCTGCTGGATCTATCAGTGGATAGATCCAGAGGTCCTAATCGATCAGTGGATCGATCCAGAGGTCCCAATCGATCAGTGGATCGATTGGGAGCTGCGACTTCACGGGATTAAGCCCTGGATCGATCAGCCGATTGATCCTGGCAAATTCCAAGAGCACAGAGTCGCTCTGGATCGATCAGTGGATCGATCCAAAGTCTCCCCGATCGATTGGGAGTATTCCAATCGATCGGGATCCGACCGTTGGCGTCGTATTTAGCTGCAGGCGAGCGTTTCCTTTAGCAGAACTTCACCGATTCATCTCAGATCACTTGAGCGCTTCCACAGCTTCTCCACAAAGATCAGATCGTCAGTTCTTGAAGGTTCTTGGAGGTTTTCCAAGTCAAGAGGCGGATCTACAGCTGAAGAAGAAAGCTAGGGTTAGGGTTTCTATACTCATTGTAAGCTTTTGCTTGTATTTGTGTATCCTTTCCCTTTCTTCTTGTAGTGTGAACTTGTAGGGCTTCTCCGCCTTCGGTAGTTACCGAAAAAGAGTGTTTATTAGTGGAGGTGTGTGTGTGTGCGTGGATCCTTGGACTAGTCACCTCTTGTGAGGTGGATACCAAGTAAAATCCCAAGTGTTAGCGTTGTATGTTTTGTGTTTCTTGTATTACCGCTGCACATCTTCGAAGAAACAAGCAACGTCAAGCACCGAGCACGCGCCGAGCTATTCACCCCCCCCCCCCCCCCCTCTAGCTACTTTTCGGTCCCAACAGTCATTTCCTTGGACAAGTTAAACTTGTAATTTCCTAGATAAGTAAACTTAATGGTTAAACTTTATTTTTATGCAAACTTGATGGTTAATTTTGTTCAGTTTAGTAAAATTTGATTTGATTTAGTTTAGTTTGGTTTTGTTCCTGTAATTAAATTTAATTTAGTTTGGTTAACATTGAGGCATATGATAGTTTAGTTAAAGTCCTATTGGCTAGTGTTTTCATTCCTGCAGGGATCCTGTATTGCTGCTATATTTGGAGGTTGCCGCTGGATATGCACATTCTTTTCCTTTTCTGTGATTATGGATTCATTATAGAAGATTATTTTATTGACTTTGGTGAATTTAGTGGCCTTTCCATGTACTGGCACTTTTTGTCTATTTGTTGGGTGTTGGTGCTGTCCATGTACTGACACATTTTGTCTATTTGTTGGGTGGAATGTTTGTTGTTACGTGGCTCAGTTGGATTTGGAGATATGTGTTGGGTTTTCTTTGTGCTATGATTATAATTCGCATGTTGGAGTTTTATAATGCTCATGGATTTTGATAGTTTTGGATGTTTAGAAGATAAGGGAAGTTTCTATTTTTCTTGAGTTTGATTTTCTGATCAGTTTGAAATTCTTGTATGGTCCAAGCATCGTTGTATCTACAGCCAAGCATTTTTTGTGTGGCTTGATTTGGGTATATGGTTTATCTTAATGCTTGGCCGTTGATTTCTGGTCATGGGATGTTGGGTAGAAGGGTGTGTTGCTGTGGGCTATTATGTATTATATTTTGGTACATGAAAGCAATGCAGTTGCTTTACTTATTGCTATATTTTGCAAGAGTTGGATTCAAACATGCAGGAAGCTATAGAATTATTAGAAGTTGCTGATAGACCTACGTTTATGAGTTTGGAGTTATACTCTCGAGAGTTCACTGTTTGAGTATAGTGATGTTTTTTTTAAAAAGTGTTTGTAAGTATAGCGTTTGTAATTTGATTTGATTTAGTTTAGTCTAATTTTATTCTATTCGATTAAATTTTATTTTATTTTATTTAATTTAGTCTAATTTAATTTGATTTAATTGAGAAGAATAATAAAATTATTTAAATTCTGTTATAAGAATATTTTTATCATTTTATAAAAATATGAATTACATTCCTTATCAAAAATAATGTACACCAAACAAAAGAATGCAATCTCCCATGTAATCAAAGATTACATGCATAGTATACAACTATTTCACCAAACATAGTAATGTAATCCTGATTACATTACATTACATTACAAATTTGATTACATTACAAACTGGATTACATTACATCCAACCAAACAGAGCCTTACAGATAAAGTCAACACATTTTGTGAATTGAATGAGATCCCAGTATCGGAGATGAACGACAATTGTTTGATTGATGGTCGTAGTAGACGTAGAAGGCAAGTGATCACCAATTTGCATTATTATCGTGTGGAGATTTGCTATCAGGTATTATTTCTAAAAAAGAAAATTTATTATTATTATATTCATTAATAAGATTTTCTTTACTTATTAATTATTATTCTTGCAAATTACAATGATAGGTTGTTGATTTAGTTATACAAGAGATGAATACTCACTTTTCAGAAATTGGCACAGAATTGCTTAGTTGTATAGCATGTTTTCATTCAAGAAATTCTTTTTCTGAATTCAATATTCAGAAACTAGTTCGACTTTGTGATTTATATCTTGAGGACTTCTTAACAAATGATTGTATAGTTATTGAATAACAACTTAAGAATTTCATTTATAATATACGACAAGATCTAAATTTTTTATGGAATTGAAGATTTGGGAAGTTTTACTCAGAAAATTGTTGAAACTCTAAAAAATCAAGCTTATCCATTGGTTTATCGTCTGATTGGGATGACATTAGTTTTACCAATTGCGACTGCTCTGTTGAAAGAGTATTTTCTGCAATGAAGACAATAAAGATTGATTTACGTAACCGAATGAGAGACGAGTGGATGAATGACAGTGTAGTCATATACATCGAGAAGGATATCTTTTCAATAATTAAAAATGAGCCAATATTGCAGCATTTTCAAAAGCTGAAAAGTCACAGGATGCAGTTGCCTCCTCTTTCTTATCCAACGACCACCTAATATGTCACCAAGTGTTAACTAATACTTCAATAAGCAATAGTCTAATTGTAATATATTAATTTAGTATTTTATCTTTTTATGATGCCAAATTGAACTTTTTGTTATTAAATATATTTATTATGTTGCAAAAGATATTCTGTTAGCCCTCGTTAAAATTTATCTTTGGATCCGCCCCTGGCATGATAAATACCATCAAAGCTTAAGACTGCAGAGGAAATTAAGTGAAGTACTCCAGATATGAAGTCCATAAGGATCGGACACCCATATTCTAGGACTATACAAACTTGTTACATGAAATGTGCCAACACCAAAGCAAGCCAATCCTTAGAGAAATAAATGAATTCCAAAGATCTTAGGCAAATCCAAAGAAGTTTTGCCCATATGTTCATCACAGAATATTTCTAGGTCCCAATACATTCAATGCAGATAACTGCCAAAAAGCACAAACCAGAAACACAATACTTGCCCTGCCACACCTTCATAACTCCAAATACCTGGATTCGTTATAGTTCCCCCTGAAATACTCCAACCCCCCATGAATTGGTTTATTCTTAAATGAGTCATGAAGGGTATAGCGAACATACCTTGTCTCCACATTGGATCGAGAGTGGGGTCAGAGGGTTCAAAAATCACTAATTCGTATAAAGCCATTGAACCGACCCAACCAGCAACTAGGGTTGTATGCATTATATGGAATGAAAGTAATCGACAGGATCATTCAATATGATAGTATGAACACGATACCACTGAGGCTTTGGTCGTCGACTCCCCTGTCATCAGGTCACCAACTTCCTTTACCTTCAGACACTGGGTAGGCGTTAGCCCATATACATGGTCTTACGACTTTGTGGAGACTTGTGTTTTTGGTAAACAATCACCCAGGCATGGTCACTACGACCCCCTTTATGAGGAGGCACCCCTTCTCCCGAAGTTACAAGGCTATTTTGCTGAGTTCCTTAGAGAGAGTTATCTCGCGCTCCTAGGTATTCTCTACCTACCCTCCGGTGTCGATTTTGGGTACAGGTACCCTTTTGTTGAAGGTCGGTTGAGCTTTTCTTAAGAATATAGCATGAGTTACTTCTGCACCGTAGCGCCTCGTACTTGGACATTGGCTCGAGGCATTTCGTCTACCCTTCTTACCCTGAAAATGTAAGGTCACCTTGTGTCCTTGAGCGGATAACCATCCTTCGGCTAACCTAGCCTCCTCCGTCCCTCGAGACCAACAAAGGGTAGTACAGGAATATTCACCTGTTGTCCATCGACTACCCCTTTCGGGTTGATCTTAGGCCTTGACTCACCCTCCGTGGACGAATATTGTGGACGAACCCTTAGGTTTTTGGGGAATTGGATTATCACTAATGTTTGCATTGCTCAAGTCGACATTCTCGCTTCCGCTTCGTCCACACCCACTTGCGCGGTGCTTTGCTCTAAGAACGGGTGACTCATTATTTCGATGAATTGTTTCTTCATATAGAAAGAGATTCTAGAAACACTTACTCGAAATCTCACTTATCGGACTCGAAATCATACTTTTCAAAGGCAGAGTCCATTGTGGAAGAATTTTTTAAGGAATTGGCCATGATATATCTGATATATGCATAATATCTCTCAAAAAGGATACAAATTTGTGCCTGCTACTTAGTATCCTTAGTATCTGCAATGGTTCTGAAAAAAATCTCTAAATGGGTGGTGAAATTTAGATATTTCCACCCTGTCGAAATTAGGAACCATGACATATACGTTTGGAAGAAATTCCATTTTGAGAGATTGAAAAGAGCACTATCTCGTTGAAAGGTTCTATACATCTGCCCTTTTCTCAACGCATTTGTTTAGAGAAAGATTCCATTTTTTTTCCTCTTTCCACATGAGAAATCCTTCTCAAAACATGGAGTGTGAATTAAATTCACGTTTGAATTAAAACTGAGATACTCATGCAAGTTCTTCCCTTCTGAATCAGATAGATTCATATCTAAAAGATGTCGACAATAAATTCTTTCAAAATTAACTATTTGTTCCTCTGTTAGAGGTGTTGTAAAAATATTTATGATCGAGTAAATAGTTCTACGAATGAATGACTCGGATCGAATTGAAAAATAAAAAAAATTGTACAAGTTATACTTTTCGTCACCACTTTGTATAAAATTATTAGGTATAAATATGTCAGATACTAATGACTATTGAAAAAATAATCTCTCTCCCAAAATATATATATTTTTTACTGACGTATATATTCAACTAGTTTCGTCCTTGTAAAGCCATCCATATAAGGACTTGAAAATATTGATTCTAATTTTCATCTTTTCAGATTTAGGAATATATTCTTTGAACTAAATGAGGGCCATCAATGTTAAAACAAGGTGCCATTAATCGCACGTCAACTTGGAAAATACCCAACTTGGCCTAAATCTTTTATCAATGAGTCCCTTGTTCAATTTCATGTTAACTGAATCCCATAGATGTTGATCCTTTGGGTTGAACATGCATATAAGCTCAATTAGCTTACATTTATCAAGTGTGATTTAGGTGGCGTTTGGTTATCTCTTAGGAATCAGAATGGGAATGAGTATCATAGTATTATGGAATGAGAATGAGTATGAATTTGTGTATCATTCTTAAAAATAATATTTGGTTAGTTAAATATTTTCAATCAGAATGAACCTAAATTTCCTTTTTTACCCTAAGAGGAAAAAAAAGAGAAAAAATTAGATGGGAGAGAAAGTTAAATGTGAGAGAAAAATATGATGAGAGAGAATGATGAGAGAGAAAGTGTGATGGGAAAAATGAAGAGAGAGAAAGTGTGATGAGAGAAAATGAGGAGAGAGCGTGATAGGAGAGATTGAGAAGAGAAAAAGTATGATGAGAGAGAAAGAGTGATGAGAAAAAATGATGAGAGAGAGTGTAATGAGAGAAAATGAGAAAATTGAGGAGAGAGAAAGTATGATGAGAGAAAATGTGTGATGGGAAAAAATGAAGAGAGTGAAAGTGTGATGAGAGAATATAAGGAGAGAGAGTGTGATGAAAGAGAATAAAGAGAGAGAAAGTGTGATGAGAGAAAATATGGAGAGAGAATATGGTAAGAGAGATTGAGGAGAGAGAAAGTATGATGAGAAAAATGAGGAGAAAATGAAGAGAGAGAAAATAAGGAGACAGAGTGGGTGATGGGAGAGAATACAGAGAGAAAATGATAGAAAATATGATGAGAGAGAACAAAGAGAGAGAGTGAAATGAAAGAAAAAGTGAACAAATATACTAAAGGTATTTTCGTCCAAAACTTAATTCTCATTCTCATTCCATCAAAATCCAAGGGAGAGGGCGAGTTTCATCCATACCCAAGTTTTTGGATTTCATTCCAAAATCTTGATTCTATTCCTATCAACCAAATACAAGGTTTGGGAATCAATCCATTCCCTCATTCTCAAACCCCTAAACTAAATGCCACCTTAGTTAATTAATTAAAAATTGAAGATCAAAGCTTTATTCATATATAATTCAAGAATTTTTTCTAAAGATTTTCTAATAATTTAAGAATTTTTCTATTCAAGAACTAAACATTAAAAATTTACTATCAATTCATCTCTAAATAACACAAATCCAACTAGAAAACTAAACCCTTATCTTGTTCTCAAATCCAATTTTACCAACCTCACAACTTTTGAGCATCATATTTCTTAAATTAGGTACAATACTCTGTTTATTAATAATCAATACAAAATATTTACGTATCTCATTCTTTTCTTGAATTGAAGAAGATGTAATATAAACTCATTCATGAATTTGCAATTCCAAAACAAAAATTAAATTTTATTTAACCTCATATTCACAAAATCAAAAACACCTATGAACTAAAATACTCATGACATAAAACTTCAATTTTTTGCACAAGAATAATAAATTAGTCGAAATCTAGGGTACAAAATTATAAGTAGAGTTTTGTCGGTTCTTCGATTTCGGCCTTTAACGTCGATAGAGATGTTTTAGGATTGAAGTAAGGGGAGGTTATGTCGTCGCTGATGGTTTGGAGGGAAGTCAGGGACTGCAACGTTATCAATGCCTTCGAGTCGAGGGAGTGCGTCGGCAATTGGGAGAGAATAAGTAATATTTGAGAGTTTTAATTTAATATGAGGATAAGTTGATAATTTTATATGAGTTAGGGAGTTGAAACAAATAAATCAATTTGGTTAGATATCGGGAAGGAAAAATAATCTGGCACAAGAATTGAATATAAATGTTTAAGTTTGTATGAAAATTTTTGAATAATTTTCTCAATATTATAACACTTCAGAGTATATTTATATTATTATTTGTATTTTAATAGTTTAATTTTAATGGTCAAAATGACAATACGACACATCAATACTCCTCGGAGTTTATTTATGCTTATTTTTAATTTTAACATATAAATAAAATATCATGATCAAAATATATTTGTTAAAATTCTAAAATAAAATCACTATTAAAATTTTTATTGTTAAATTAATTTGACGCTTATTAATTTTGATTATTTACCAATTATTAATATATATGTATTTTTGAAATTTTAGAGGTATGATTATAAATCATATTAAAAAATGATTGGTACTGGCCCCATAAATATAAAAAAAATACATATCGAGATCATCAGTTTCTAAAAATTAATCCCTAATTATTAGACATTACTGAGACACTACAAAATTATATTAAGAATTTAGTGCATGGTTGATAATTCCAAACCGGCGATGCACGTTTGGTAAGCACGTGTGCACCTGAGTCTACCCGCAGACATTTTTAGCTATGAATTTGCCGAATGATCCAAACCAACCGTATGGTCATGACGCCAGAGCAATGATCAACGGTCAGGCACTCCTTTGAATTTCAGTTCCATGGCAAAAGGTGACTTTCATTTCAATGTCTTTGTTTTTATTTAATAACATACGCCGATTAATTTTAAAAATATATAAAAAAATTTCATCTATTCTCAAAATAAATTGAGAAAGATACATAACATATGGCCATGAATATAATATTTGTACATCTGAACATATTTTTCCTTATCTTATCAACTAGTTAATTAGTTGTCATTCATAATTTATTTTTTTTTCATATTAATTTAAAAATGAATTAACGAGAATATTTCAGACCACATAAAGACAATATTTATAGATTAATCGTCTATTAAAAAAAAATTTATTCATCAAGTCTCATATCATTAACGTATGATAAATTAAGAAAAATATTCTACTATTCTATTATTATTCTGGGACAAATGTTCTTTATTATTATTATAGTAAAAGATGATTATAATTATCTTAGATGTCTCTCATAATAATTAGTATTCAGATTATGTGAAAAGGGATATATTATTAGGGGTTAGAAATACTCAGATTATATGAAAAGGAAAAGGATAAATTATAAGATCAATTAGGGGATGAGAGGTACTCGTATTATGTGATAAGGGTAAATTATAAGATGAAGAGATTTTTTTTTTGAAAATATATCTCTATCAAAAATTGATCATTTGTATCACTCTAATAAATCCCTCTTAATGAATTGGCATCTCGGTGCAGGAGCAGTTTAGATCATCTATCCCTAAATTTTTTTTTGTTCCCGTGTCATTTGTCGATCGGACGGGCTAGATTAAGTCTCAAGACATCATGACATCTTTAAGATGTATGCAGTATTTTCGTGATGTGCAAGACATCTTTAAGATATAATTGATCGGTCTGATCGACAAAGAAATACGGAGATAGAAAAATTTAAAGACAGAGGATCCGAACTCGTTAAGGAGAACCAATTGAATATAATTACTAAAATTAATTAATTATTAAAAAAAAAAAACTGAGGCTATCACCGGCTAAGTCGGCGGGTTTTCCCCCAAATTTCCGTTCCAAAATCTTCTGCTAATTTAATTCCACAGTTAAGGGAGGCGGTGAGCTTGGATTCTAGAGTTTGGGCTTACAGCTTCCTCGAGGTCCTGCGCCTGCGCTCCCATGCAATCCCCGGTGTGTTTCTTCACATCTTCTGAGCTTTTATCCTCGATGTTGATTATAGTATTTGTTCAAGGGTTCGCTTGGTTTTGGAGTTTTTATTGTTGTTAGAACAAGTATAACCAATGATTAGAAGGAATTCTACATTTTTACGGCTTTTATTTTGTCATGTTTGTTTGGGAAAAACGAGATAGTTTCCCCAGATCTACGAGGTTGACCTAATCTGAGCGGCCACCTACTGCTGGATCCGTTGATTGTCCATGCTACTCGATCAATTATGTTGATGTTAATCTCCGTTGGTTTGCTTTCCCTTTTATTGTCGACTTTAACATATGCCTTGAATCTGACCTATGATTACTACATGTTAGATTACTTGTTGACTGCTGGCAATGATGTCAAGACCTGTGGTTCTTGTTTTTCTGCTGGTGATACTAATAATCACATCACAGTTTGAATGGAAACAGCAACTCACGAATGAAATAGAAACTGGCTCAATCTTCTCCCCAAGGCAGCCCCAGGTTTCAAATAGAGAAGAAATTATTAAGGAAAAGGTTAGTTCATAGCATACAAATCCTTCTTATTGTTAAAGCTGATAATAAACTGTTGAAGGTGCTTTTAGCATCAGTACCTGAAAAATGAATCCATTATGGATGCCATTTAAAGTTAGTTTCGGGATTCTTTTGATAAGTGTTATGTGCTCCTGCACTAATTCAGTGAACAACTAGAGCTCAATATTAGCAAATAGTTGTGTTCATTCGATTCTACTACTTTAGATTTTATTATACTTCTGAGTTTGTATGGAGTTGGTCCACCAAGGAGAAAGGTATTGCAAATTTATTTATTTTTTAATGAGTCTATTATTATGAGGCTGATTCAAATGTACATATTTGCAGACTAAGTTTATTGAAATTAAAAAGAGTAGATAAGAGTGGCTATACATGCTTACATCAATAAGGGGACCAACAAATTGTAGTTGCAAATAATTTCCTCTCCTTCAAGAACAAAAAAAACCTTATACAGAGAACAAAACTTTAGCAAGGCAGGTAGACATTTATAATCTGACTATCCTGATCCATATTCAAATTTGCCTTAAAGTCATTTAGTCCGTACTCTATATGAGAACCCTCAAAGGGTTATGTTGAAATGTTGGAAAGAGCAATCATATTTGCAACTGGGATTGATATAAGTTGGCTAAGGTGGCAAATATAAGCCTTACAAGGTTGAAGAACTAAGGAAACAAGAGAAGTGCCCATGGATCTTTAGTAAACATCCACCTTTTTAAGGAGGCCTAGTACTAAATGCCCACATTTTTAGGTGCTCAAGGAAATCAAGGATCAAAATCTACCATTTCTTGATCTTCATTTTATTCTATCATGTTCTATGATAAGAATAGGTTGAAGTAATATCAATACCATAGGGATCATAGCCATCATATGGATGAGTGCATTTATCCAATATTTCAAATTAAGGTATTAATTGAAGATAGGAGGATAAATTAAATAAGAACAAATTTGGGAGATAGTGTAAAATTCATTGATTTGATCATTAGCAGACTAAATTCTTAAGGGAGTCTAACAATTCACATGCTAAACAATCTTCATATGCTTTACATGATAATCCTTAATAGAGTTGGTGTTTGGTGTTTTTGGAAAAAGATGCATGGGGAACCAGCTTGTATTATCAAGATTCCTTATCGTTTTAACTTGATTCATAAACTGCTTGGTAAGATGGGTGTTAGGGATGCTGGTAATTTGTTGGCATAGTTGTCACTCTGATTTGGAGAGTGAAAGTATAATATTCTCATGTGTGACTGGAAATGAGATAATAACTTTGAGGACAATAACTAACATTTAAGATCTGGTATCATGTCAAGCGACACAATTGAAATGTATCATCACTATGATATTGTGTTAATGTCAACAATTGACACTCCTTTACATGCTACAGCATACACCAAGATGGATTAAAATTTTGTAGCTTATGTCCATTCAATATAATATAAAAAACGATACTATTTAAAATAGGATATAAAGTTCGAATTTAGGTATATAATTGTCATCTTTGCTTTTTCTTTTTATTTCTTTCCTCCCACTTGCAATTCACCACTGACACCATAAGTCGGAACATTGGTATCAACACCGTATCCTTCTAACCAAACATCGAAACTTTGGCATGGCTCCAAATTTTGACTTTTGAGAATCAGGACATTAAGTGTAAAAAAAGTGCCACATGTTTGAGCTATTTGAGTCAAATTTCTAGTGGTGGATTTGTCCATGCCCTATAATGTTATCTTAGTAAGGCCAACAATAAGTTGAAGATTGCATTGCCAATTTATCATTTGGATATGAAGGGCCCAAGCTTGAAGTGGATATGAATTATTAGAATTGATTTGGTAGAGTCAAGAAGGTTTTACAAGCACCCCCTGGATATGAATTGAAATTCAGTGCACCGAATTGAGAAGGTAAACAAGTTTGATGATGAGAGGTTGGATAGACCTTCCAGAAGGTCTATGGTACAAGTGAAGCAATATAAATGCATTTTAGGAACTAAATCAGTGGAGCTATCAAAACATTGATGCAAAAACATGATAATGCTCAGGCCAAGTGCCCCTCATCGTCGTCCCCACGGTGAGATGAAGGGAGGTAAATTAAGTACTAAGCGACCCCTAAGTGGGACGGTTATTTGCCACAGCCGCAGCCGCAGCCGCGACTCGAACCCTTGCCCATTGATGCAAGTCTACCACTTAGGTACCAGCTCTCCAGTAAAGGATTGAAAGTTTTCTAAAGAAAGGAAGGAAGCTATGAATGAGGAGATAAACAAGCTGATGAGAGTGAATTTTATCAAGTAATAGAATTCTTAATCTAGTTGGCCACTGTAATAGTCAAAGAGCCTAACATGAAGTGGTGGATGTGTGTAGATTTCGGATTTCGTTACCTCGTCAGGATTTGAGTTTTCCTTAGTAGGGAAGAATGATGCATACAAGAAAACAAATAATGCAGAAAGGGAAATTGCTTATAAATTCCAAATTGGTGCATGGTAAATGAAAATAAATTGAAAAAAAAAAATCAAGATTGATGAATCTGCAATGAATTAGAAATTTAGTTTTTATTATATGGTAATTAACATTTTCTACTTTGGTAATAGATAGGGAATACTTATAATCCCTATTAAGAACAATGCATTTTCTTTATTTAAAATATTTATTTTTATATTTATTACTGAGTCGAGTTTATGAAAGGAGTCTAGTCTAGTCCTGTATTTTAGGCATCTTGAAATTAATATAATTTTCAGTTTAATTTCTCTGTGTAAGAGTTATTCCTCCGTGTGATGTTATTTTTTTCTTCGCTTCATCAATTTCGTTTCAAGTTGCTGGGTGGTTCAACAATTTGATTTTGGTGTCGTATTTGTTATAGTCTATGTGAATCGCTGAACTTTTGTTGCTTTACACTTTCACTACATCACTTATTCTCCTCAATCGAAGTGACTTTGTCAAGTGGGAAGGTGAAGTAGTTATGAAGCGAAGGTGCCTTTTCAACCAATGTTGATTTACATCTTCAATTATTGTCTTTTTGATACCGATGTTTTTCCTTGCATTATTCTCCTCAACTAAGAAGAACTTGACTCTTAGTTGTTGACCTTTTCTTTTTGGATTGCCTTTTCTAAGCATATCAATAACCCTATCTGGCAGTGTTTCTTCATTAATTTTGTTTCTTTGGATGCCCCTTCCCATGAAACAATAGATGCATTTTGTTTTTCTTTTTGCATTTTAATTTTGAAGCATTTTCTTTTGGACATCCTTTCCCGTGAGTAAGGAAACATCTAACTTTGTTATATGATGATGTAGCACAATGGATGAATAAAGATACGATCCTCACCCTTAGAGAAATTACCGGGAAAATTTTTTTGAAACTGTATTAACTCAAAACTTGTTCACTACATTGGATCCTAACCCTTTTTATAGGTTGATAACATGACTTATTCTTTATAAAATAATAAGCTTTTCTTAAAAAAAAACAAATAACTTTTTTAAAAGTTCAAACAAATTATAAAAATTAATTAGTTGGTCAACTCTAAATATTTCTAAATAGAATTAAATCTTGACTGCCTTGCAATATTATCAAAAGCTTTAGTAAGTAGTAATGGTTGAAATTTAGATATTTATTTAACTCAAGCATTGTATTGCGCTCTGTGTCATTGTTAGTAATCAAATAATCATCCATACACAATAATAATAGCTACCCTAGTTGAGGTTTGCTATAGAAATATGGAATTGTCAACTTTAATGCACTAGTGTAACCATTATGGCAAATGAGAATTTGAAACATGCTCTATGATTTTCTTTTAGATCATAAACTAGTTTCTTAAGCTTGCATATTTCCAAGTAACATTCCCTGATTATGTTACTTAAACTCATCTATGAGAATCAAACTTAGGTGTGGATCCAATAATTTGACAGATTCAAATTTTTACTCGTGATCATTTGCTATGTTACCCAAGAGCATTGGTGTTGGAGTCTGCAAACGTGAGTATTAAGGGGCTAAATCACCATGTAGAACTTCTTAACCAATCTGCTTATGTTGATTTCAGGTAGTAGTTGACAATGGGATTCAAGTTTAGTTTGGATAGTTGCAGTTTATACATAAGTAAATCAGGCTCGCGTAAAGTTCTTGGTGGTTGTGAATACTTGCATATTATGCACACTTAGTGGTACTACTAGGTTGGGGGTACTTGCTTTCTGTATTCAAGTAGAATTCTGGTAGAAGAATAAGAAATTAAAGCAGGTATTTAATCATGTCTAGGTAGTGAGTATTCAATTGGGTGTGAGTTTGGGTGATGCTAAAAAAATGATGTTCTAGCCATTGCCATCTCTTCATAGAATTATGCCTCAGACAGTAATCTCTTCAGAGAAATTTTTTAATATAAATTGTATTATTCCTTGAACAATTAACACCATTGGAGAGAGACTTTTTTAGTCGTTTTTCAATAATAGGTCCCACCTATTAGACCTAGCAAAATTTTACTAGTTTCACTAAATGATTAAAAATAAGGAAATCAAACCAAGTAGATATAAAATAGAGTCGATTTTTAGACCAGAATCAAATTTTTTTATAAGCATCTATATTTATTTGCATTATTTTCCTCCACTTTGTGTACCTGACTCTAGACTTGTGTTATGGTCATCTTCATCTTGGTCTTATTGAAAACCTTGCCAATTACCATGAGATAAAAACATTTTCTGCATATCAACTACACTCTCCATGTCTAGAAATGAAAATGCTAAAAATGAGAGTGCTAATATTAGCTTGGTGGTACCTGGATTAAACTTGCATTTTCTATGGTAAAGTCAACAGCCAAAGATGGAAACTCAAATGGCTCCTAATAAAGGTAGTAAACCTCTATGCAAATAAGCATTAGAATTAATTTATTCTTACAATAGCTGATGATAACTCACACATGAAGAGTTTTGGAGTATTGAAGAAACTGCTTGAGCTTTTACACAAGAGAATTATCTCCTATGTTGTGGTCTTTTAGCTTTTCTAGTTGTATCAGGAGCATCCAGACCTAGCATTTCCTGCTTGACACCCTTTGTGACAACTCCCTTATAAATAAGGTGAATCATGAGCAGTTTAAATAGCTCCTGGATAAGAAAGAGACAGAATTTGCTAAAATGGTATAGATTTTAAGAATGATCTATAAATTTTACTATCAGAGTAAGTTAAATAATTTAACAGGAAGATGCCATGGGTCAAGAGGACAAATAAAATTCTAATTAAATATAGTAAAAACTAAATAATTTTGATATTACTAATAATATGACCTTAATAAGCTTCATGTGATAAGGTAGATGTAGCTAATGCAGATAGTGACTTATGTCGCTTATAATTTTGTTATATATATTACCAGCGTAATGTTTGTGCGTCACAGGAGAATTTTTAGTATTTTCATTTGGTAATATTACGAAGGTTTGATAGAAATATAGAGAACATAAGATTGGTTAAATTAAATACAAAATAGACAACTAGAAGTCATACTAACATTCAGTGCCCTTCATGTGGGAAAGATTGAGAAGTTAAATTGGGTGAATTGAGAGAGAAACAGATTGTATCAATTCCATTGAAAAATGGAATTGGATAAGAGAAAGTATGCAGTTAATAAGACCAAGTCATCAAGATATACATAGATTGAATTTTCAAGGCTAGGTTAATAGTTTGTCAAATCTTACGTGTGGGCCAATTTGCATCCATTCCATTTTAATTTTACCAATTTTTGCATTTCTTTTATAGTCGTAGGCCAAGAATTTGTAATAGATAACTGTCAATGTTGGTCTTAAGCCTGAATGAAAAATATTAAGTTGCATTAGATCTTGTCATGCAACATTAAAAATGTCATAAGAGCATGGTTCTAGTCAACTTAAACTTTGTTTGATGATGATGGGTTAAATAAGGACTTGTTTTTTTCCATGTATTATTTCATATAGCCTTTTACTTAGATATTCTTTGTAAACTTTTGTCTATATATTTTTTTAGTTTTTCTTCAGTTATTCTATGGTTCTACTCAAATACATATATAGTGAGAGTAAACCAACAGAGAAAATCAATTTATGATGAATAAGAGAGAAAATGAATATGTTCGGAAATTAATTGGGTTTTAATCCAATTGATGTAAAAATTTGCATATTATTTTTATTGATCTGGAAAAGCCTCTAAAGTTCGTAGACTGCTAATATGATGAATTTCAGAAGTGAAAAAATGTAGTAATCAAGTTGCTGCAATGAAGGATGTGAATGATAATATAGTTTATAATTTGGGAGTTTAGCTACTATGATGGGTTTTAAGAAAGAAAAAATAATCATGTTTATGTGATGAATATGATAATGTAGTTTGGGAGTGTAATGATTATATAATTATAGGTTTACATCAGAAGCTACGTAAGTACTGGATCAATTTACTAAGCATATTGAAGCTAAACTTCTTTTGTTATGTTACTTGCAAATGATGTTTTGAATTTATGATGGTGTAACCAGTTTAAACTCGATGCTTGAATTTTGAAGAGAACCTTAGAAGGTAAAACAGAAAATAAGTAATTTCAATATTTCAATATTTAAAAATGTTAAAAATAATTGTGATATAAACATGTAAATCTTGTAAGATATTTTAATATCTTTGATTTCTTGTCCAAAAGGAGATATTGATGGAGATATGGATATCGAGTGAGAAATTGAAAGAAAGGAGCTCCCAAATTGTCACATTCTCTTTAATTTGAAAGGAAAGGTTCATAAGATTGTACTACAATCTTGCATATCTTATGCATCATAATGTTGGGCAATTAGTAAATAATATATTAGAAAAAGGTTAATGTAACAATGATAAAATATGCTATAATAAATACATGGGATTAATAGGAAAGATAGAACTAAAAAATATATTATTTGAGAGTAATTAAATGGAGCACCAATAAATCCAAGGAAAATACTAAAAATACTATTATTCGTGAGGTATTAGATGTAGCTCAATAGATGATTTAAGTAGAGAAAATAAATTACAAAGATATTTATTTGTGTAAAGACAACTAACAGATTCTATAGCTACATAAGGTGAGTGGATGACATCTGATTGATCCAATCAATTTTGCCAAATAGACAAATAAGAGAGTTATTTTAAGCAATTGCTTAGTCCAGCATAAAATTTTCTTGTACACTGAAAGCTTCAGTTGGTTAACATGCATTGGAATATATTGTCTCATGTTATATGAATTACTTGGTTCGTTTGCAATATATATTAAATAATGAATTGTTAAGGATGTTTAGTTTAATTGTTAATAATAGATGTAAATTTTTTATATTGATTCTCTAGATTTATTAATTTGATATATATATAACCTATGATACTATACATAATTGTTAATATTAACTGTTGTTTTTTTTTTAAAAAAAAATGAATGCTTATATACATGCATATGTGCCAACATATCACTTATGCATTATGTACTGCCAACATCATAATACCTGAATGCCTGAATATATTTTTAGAAATTTGATTTGTAGGTGTAAAGATAAAGGGATACTAAAGAAAACCCTTGCTAATATAACTATATATTTAATAGATTTGAGTATTAGCTGCAATCATGGTTTAAAAATTAGCCTAGCCATTTTTTTGAGAACCTTGCCACTTCACCTGTGTATTATGTGGTCTCAGGTGTAGGATCAAACTCGACGCTAAAGGGCAATGAATAGTATTATGAATTTTACAAACTGGAATAACTTGAAAGACAATTAAATAAACAGAATAGCACAACGAAGATAATCTAACACAGATTTGATCAAGTAAGACAAGATAATATAAATATGCAAGAATGGTTTACTAGTTAACTAGCATAAATTGACACGACAATTAACATAAAGTGATTCTTATTTCTTAATTTTTGTTTTCCAGAAAGCTTTTGGAAAGGTGGAGAAACCTTACGGAAAAAGAATTTAAAAATTAAGCACAATTTAAAATAGATATAACTACACAAGAAATAATGAAAAGTTACGCTAGATGTTGCTGATCAGAATTGAAGCGCGAGGATGTAGCGTGTCGCAGCATAGAAAACATGGGAGTACTAGAGCACGAGAATGAAGGAGAGATTGAGTGAATTACTGATTTTAAAGCTCTGCCTCGAGACCCTTTATATAGCCTTCCTTTGTTGCTAATGTGGCAAGCCTTAGTCGAGTGGAGCCTCCCCAGTTGCCTGAAAGCTACTGACATGGTTGCACCTTTTATTCGATCGATAACGTTAACCACATTCTCTAGTTGCCCCGTGACCCTCCTGGAGGGGCTAAAACTGATCTTGACCCGATTTGCTTGAATCACTGGATAACATCATTTCCTGGTCGCTTGGAAGTTGCTCTGGTCGCCCATATGCTCCGGTCGCCCCACCTAATACGATCGCCTAGACTCTCCGATTTCTCTCGTCGAGAGTTATCACTAGTCGATCACCTAGAACCATCGAACTTTGTTTCCTTGCAATTATTATGCATAATGAGTATGATAGAAAATGTAAAGTTACTCGCACTTATTTTGGGTCTAGATATTCAGTTCCCAGCTGGCTCATTTAGACTGAGTTGTTAAACTATAGCTCCCAGTTGATTCCACTTGGACTTGTTTGCCAAGCTTCAACTTCCGGCTTACTCCACTTAGAACTTTAGCTCCCAACTAATTTCACTTGGACTTGTCTTGCCAAGCCTTCAGCGGCGCCACTTGGATTTGATTCACCTAGTTCCCAACTAGGATTTGTGGCTTGGTCCAATCAAGACTTAGCTCCTACCTAACTCCCAATCAGCTATTCAGTTGCATAGCTCCACTAGGATTTAGTCACTACCTGGTTTCCAATCAGGACTTTACTTTACCTAGCTTCCCTAGGATTTTTCCATTGCCCGGTTTCTAACCAAGAATTTACCATTTGTCAAGTAACCTGCTCTTGCACACTTGACACCAAGTTGTTAGATCACAACAAATCTAACTTTAACCTTAGTCATATATCAAAACTTTGGGTTATGTGCTCCCAGTACCAACCTCAGGTTGGTGGCTGATTTAAAAGTCAAGCTAAGCTAGGTGGGCTGCCTAGGTGGCTGGCCTGAGTGGCCAGTTCGGTTCATTAGGGGAAGAATGATACTTCAGTGGAAGGAAATTGGTTCAGTTGAGAAAAATCTTTAATCGTATTCCACAAAATAAACCCTTGCTTCTCCACATAACTCCCAACATGAAATGTTTTCTCTACTTCTCTTCTCCCTCTACCTACATCGAATCTTGGTTGATACCTCCATATGCGATGCTGCCGGTTGCCACTGAGACTCCTCTCCACGTGCTGCTGCCAGCAAGACTCCACGGTCCACAAATGACAATGTTGGCTGTCATTCAGACTCCACAGGTGTCACCGATGCTGAGATTCCATAGTCCACACACAATGCTGCGCTATGACTCCACATGTGATGCTGTCACAGCATCCAGGCAAACTCTAGCCATTGTTATGCATCATTTGTTCACCTGAAAAAATCCAGTTTGTCATCCAGACAACATCTAGCAGCATCGTATTTTAATACCTTTTCAATGCTGGCCACCTAGGTGCTAGGTGGTTGACTGACTGCCTACCACCTAAAACTGCTTTTAACACTTTGGCTGTGATATCCTGTTATAGAATTCAATAGAGGGATAAAGATCTGTATTGCTCAATCCAAATAGTTGAGAGTAACATGACTGCCACTGATCATGATGTTGAGTCGTCGGTGATTATGTGGGTGATAATGATGATGAGAACAAAATACCTGGGACTAACAATATAACCACACTAAGTTTATCATTATTAGGCATTCATATTTAAGCCTACTTAGCTGTGTCTATAAATTTTTGTTTTGCCTTCTGATCAGGTCATCGCACAAAGTTTACAATATTAATAGAGGGTCTAATTTTTCTTTCATGATATTTGCCTGGACTACAGTGTATGACCAAAATTACAAGGGTTACAGGAGTTTGGGTTATGGTTGCTATTTCTATATATGATTTGTGTTGATGTAACTTGAAGTTTGTTGTCTTTCAGATAATCTTATCTCAAGAGAAGAATATCCAACGTTTAAATGAGCTTGTTCAGAGCCTTCAGCTGCAATTGTTGCAGTGCCGTGGCAGCAACAACACATTGAATGACACTGCAACATAT